>NW_026124158.1:20000-24936 GCF_025177605.1 Cucumis melo
TTTGTAAGTGAACTAGAAAGTTCTTTTTATAGTTTTCGGAACTCTACTTATCAAAATAATGTATCTAAGAGTGATGATTCCCACTATGATCAGTACATGTATGATACTAAATATAGTTGGAATAATCACATTAATAGTTGCATTGACAGTTATCTTTGGACTCAAATCTGTATTGATAGTTACATTTTAAGTGGTAGTCACAATTACAGTGACAGTTACATTTATAGTTCTATTTGTGCTGAAGGTGGAAATAGTAGTCAAAGTGAGAGTTTCAGTATAAGAACTAGCACGCATAGAAAAAATTTAACTACAACAGAACGTTCTAATGATCTAGATCTAACTAAAAAATACAGGCATTTGTGGGTTCAATGCGAAAATTGTTATGGATTAAATTATAAGAAAATTTTTAAATCAAAAATGAATATTTGTCAACAATGTGGATACCATTTGAAAATGAGTAGTTCAGATAGAATCGAACTTTTGATTGATCCAGGTACTTGGGACCCTATGGATGAAGACATGGTCTCTTTGGATCCCATTCAATTTGATTCGGAGAATCAACTTTATACTTATAAAGATCGTCTTTCTTCTTATCAAAGAAAGACAGGATTAACTGAGGCTATTCAAACAGGCACAGGTAAATTAAATGATATTCCAGTAGCAATTGGGGTTATGGATTTTCAGTTTATAGGGGGTAGTATGGGATCCGTAGTAGGAGAGAAAATCACCCGTTTGATCGAGTATGCTACCAATCAATTTTTACCTCTTATTTTAGTGTGTGCTTCGGGAGGAGCACGCATGCAAGAAGGAAGTTTGAGCTTGATGCAAATGGCAAAAATATCTTCCGCTTTATATGATTATCAATCAAATAAAAAATTATTCTATGTAGCAATCCTTACATCTCCTACTACTGGTGGGGTGACAGCTAGTTTTGGTATGTTGGGGGATATCATTATTGCCGAACCGAATGCCTACATCGCATTTGCGGGTAAAAGAGTAATTGAACAAACATTGAATAAGGCAGTCCCTGAGGGTTCACAGGAGGCTGAATCTTTATTCGATAAGGGCTTATTCGATCTAATCGTACCACGTAATCCTTTAAAAGGTGTTGTGAGTGAGTTATTTCAGCTCCACGCTTTCGTTCCCTCGAATCAAAATTCAATCAAGTAAAGCCTTACTTAACTTAAAAAATGAATTCTTTTTTTTTTTATTTCTTCCGCAAAATTTGGCACGGGGAAGAAAATGAATTTCATGCTCCCTTCTTAACATTACATGTGTATATATACTTCAACTATAGCAAATAGCGGCATAGAGTCTTGCATCTTTCTACATCTCTAGCGGATCTCTAGTTTTACTAAGAATCCTTGTTGTTGGATCGGATTATAACTACCTTTTTGGGAATTTGTACGAAAATCTTTATGAAATTTTATTAAAAAAAAATGCTAAGACAAGATAATAACTAAAATAATGCAAACGTCTATTATGATACATATATCTCATGTCGAAAGATGAGTAAGTCCATTTATTTAATTCGACATTCCTCATTCCTTTTCTATATATACTCACGTAGATATTACTTAGTATAATTATATATTGAATTAGTATAATTATAAGATACCTTTTATAACAATCAATAAATAACAGGTAAAACTATTAATATAACAATGAAAATATTAAGTCGAGGTATCCATTCTATGACAACTCTCACCACCTTACCCTCTATTTTTGTGCCTTTAGTGGGCCTAGTATTTCCGGCAATTGCAATGGCTTCTTTATTTCTTCATGTTCAAAAAAACAAGATTTTTTAAATATGCTGTCTATTTTTTTTTTTCAAAACTTAGACTTTGACGATAACACAGCTATCTATTTAGTAGACTAGAATCTAACATGTGGCTTACTCCAAACATAAGCGATTATACATACGTAAACATGATATCTGAGGAAATCAATTAGAAGTATTTCAAAATAGAAAATAGATAAGTTTCAAAATAGAAAATAGATAAGAGATCGGGCGACAAATGTTTGAGATATAAAATCAATATACCTATATGGATGTAGGTATCTATAGGGAATCATATAAAGGTGATGTTATTATTTTAGATCTAAGTAATTCGATGAATTACTTAGATCTAAAGTAAAGGTTCACATCAAAATAGTGCTAGTTGATTAGAGTTACTTCGGAAACAAAAAAAGTAAAATAGATTTTTTTTGATTCTCTTAATTCCAATAAAATGCAACGAGATCTAGTATGAATTGGCGATCAGAACGTATATGGATAGAATTTATAAGAGGATCTCGAAAAATCAGCAATTTCTGCTGGGCCTTTATCCTTTTTTTAGGTTCATTAGGGTTTTTATTGGTTGGAACTTCCAGTTATCTTGGTAGGGATTTGATAGCTTTATTTCCGTCTCAGCAAATAATTTTTTTTCCACAGGGGATCGTAATGTCTTTCTATGGGATTGCCGGTCTCTTTATTAGCTCCTATTTGTGGTGCACAATTTTGTGGAATGTAGGTAGCGGTTATGATCGATTCGATAGAAAAGAAGAAATAGTGTCTATTTTTCGTTGGGGGTTTCCTGGAAAAAATCGTCGAATCTTCCTACGATTCCTTATGAAAGACATTCAGTCCATCAGAATAGAAGTTAAAGAGGGTATTTATGCACGTCGTGTCCTTTATATGGAAATAAGAGGCCAAGGGGCCATTCCCTTGACGCGTACCGATCAGAATCTGACCCCACGAGAAATTGAGCAAAAGGCTGCCGAATTGGCTATTTCTTGCGTGTACCAATTGAAGTTTTTTGAAAAATGAAGTTCAGAATGAATTTTGTTCGTAGCAAGAGGGATAAAACTGAAATGAAAGAATAGTCTTTTTTATAGACCATAGTAATAGTATAATAACTTAACTGGAATTTCTTCAGAATGCTCATTTGACCCAAAGCAGACGTATACGGAACAGCCAGAAAACTTTCTTTGTCCGAAATTTTGATCCGTATGTAAATCAACTGCACAGTAACAAAAAAAAGTGGATTCTTTGTTATTTTCTTTCTGTATTATTTCGAAATTCAAGGATTAACTAATAAATCACAAATCAAAAACTAAAAAACAGGGAATGGATTCATAATAGTATGCATATGACTTGTAATAGAACTTATGTTTGATATAAATATTAGTAGTGTAGAGAGTTAACGAATGAAGTGAGTTCATTAAAAAATAAAAGACGAAAAAATGGAAAAAAAGAAAGCATTCATTCCCCTTCTATATCTTGCATCTATAGTATTTTTGCCCTGGTGGATCTCTCTTTCATTTAATAAAAGCCTAGAATCTTGGGTTACTAATTGGTGGAATACTGGTCAATCCGAAATTTTTTTGAATGATATTCAAGAAAAGAGTATTATAAAAAAAGTTCTAGAATTAGAGGAACTCTTTCTCTTGGACGAAATGCTAAAGGAATACCCAGAAACACATCTACAAAAGCTTCGTATCGGAATCTACAAAGAAACGATCCAATTGATCAAGATGCACAATGAGGATCGTATCCATATGATTTTGCACTTCTCGACAAATATAATCTGTTTCGTTATTCTAAGTGGTTATTCTATTCTTGGTAATGAAGAACTTGTTATTCTTAACTCTTGGGTTCAAGAGTTCCTATATAACTTAAGCGACACAATAAAAGCTTTTTCTATTCTTTTATTAACTGATTTATGTATAGGATTTCATTCACCCCATGGTTGGGAACTAATGATTGGTTCTGTCTACAAAGATTTTGGATTTTCTCATAACGATCAAATTATATCCGGTCTTGTTTCCACTTTTCCAGTCATTCTTGACACAATTTTAAAATATTGGATCTTCCGTTATTTAAATCGTGTATCTCCCTCACTTGTAGTGATTTATCATTCAATGAATGACTGAAAAATATAATGTTTGTTACTTTGTACATAAGTAAAACATTCAAAATTGTACTTATTCCTTCTACCCATCGCGAAGGATGCCTCCTATATTCGAGTAACTTTATTTCAGTAAATAGCAGAATCATGGATAGGGAACTATACTAGGGACCTACCTAATTTTATTGTAGAAATTTTTGGGCTCAATGATTGGACCATGCAAACTAGAAATACCTTTTCTTCGATAAAGGAAGAGATTACTCGATCTATTTCCGTATCACTCATGATATATATAATAACTTGGGCACCCGTTTCAAATGCATATCCCATTTTTGCACAACAGGGTTATGAAAATCCACGAGAAGCAACCGGCCGTATTGTCTGCGCCAACTGCCATTTAGCTAATAAGCCCGTGGATATCGAGGTTCCACAAGCGGTACTTCCTGATACTGTATTTGAAGCAGTTGTTCGAATTCCTTATGATATGCAACTGAAACAAGTTCTTGCGAATGGTAAAAAGGGTGGTTTGAATGTGGGGGCTGTTCTTATTTTACCCGAGGGGTTTGAATTAGCCCCCCCCGATCGTATTTCTCCCGAGATTAAAGAAAAGATGGGCAATCTTTCTTTTCAGAGCTATCGTCCCACTAAAAAAAATATTCTTGTGATAGGTCCTGTTCCTGGTCAGAAATATAGTGAAATCACCTTTCCTATTCTTTCCCCGGACCCTGCGACTAAGAAAGATGTTCACTTCTTAAAATATCCCATATACGTAGGCGGGAACAGGGGAAGGGGTCAGATTTATCCCGACGGGAGTAAGAGTAATAATAATGTTTATAATGCTACAGCAGCAGGGATAGTAAGCAAAATAATACGAAAAGAAAAAGGAGGATATGAAATAACCATAGTGGATGCAGCGAATGGGCGTCAAGTGGTTGATATTATCCCTCCAGGACCAGAACTTCTTGTTTCAGAGGGCGAATCCATCAAACTTGATCAACCATTAACGAGTAATCCTAATGTGGGAGGATTTGGTCAGGGAGATGCGG
>NW_026124159.1:0-91578 GCF_025177605.1 Cucumis melo
ATGCCCCGGACTCAGTTTTCTCGTCCTGGGGTAAAAAGCGATCCCCCGACGGTTTCTTCCCTTTGCTCCGTATTGGTCATAAGTCTTTCGATCTTCGGGTCTCGTGCTCCGAGGACTTCAACCCACACTCCTGGCATGCTCCCTGACACGTTTTCCGGAGGTATAGGTCGGGAAGCGAGCTCGTTGGAGGGAGAACTGTGGTGCGACCCAAAACGGTCCAAAAGATGGCCGAAGCTTCCAACGAGTGGCGAACGCTCGTCCGGTGTCAGAAACCACTGGAAATGCACTTGCAGCGAAGGAAACGGGCTGAGCTCGAGGACTTCCGGTGCTCGTCCCCAGAAAACGCGAGCGGGAATGCCCCGGACTCAGTTTTCTCGTCCTGGGGTAAAAAGCGGTCCCCCGACAGTTTCTTCCCTTTGCTCCGTATTGGTCATAAGTCTTTCGATCTTCGGGTCTCGTGCTCCGAGGACTTCAACCCACACTCCTGGCATGCTCCCTGACACGTTTTCCGGAGGTATAGGTCGGGAAGCGAGCTCGTTGGAGGGAGAACTGTGGTGCGACCCAAAACGGTCCAAAAGATGGCCGAAGCTTCCAACGAGTGGCGAACGCTCGTCCGGTGTCAGAAACCACTGGAAATGCACTTGCAGCGAAGGAAACAGGCTGAACTCGAGGACTTCCGGTGCTCGTCCCAAGAAAACGCGAGCGGGAATGCCTTGGACTCAGTTTTCTCGTCCTGGGGTAAAAAGCGGTCCCCCGACGGTTTCTTCCCTTTGCTCCGTATTGGTCATAAGTCTTTCGATCTTCGGGTCTCGTGCTCCGAGGACTTCAACCCACACTCCTGGCATGCTCCCTGACACGTTTTCCGGAGGTATAGGTCGGGAAGCGAGCTCGTTGGAGGGAGAACTGTGGTGCGACCCAAAACGGTCCAAAAGATGGCCGAAGCTTCCAACGAGTGGCGAACGCTCGTCCGGTTTCAGAAACCACTGGAAATGCACTTGCAGCGAAGGAAACGGGCTGAGCTCGAGGACTTCCGGTGCTCGTCCCAAGAAAACGCGAGCGGGAATGCCCCGGACTCAGTTTTCTCGTCCTGGGGTAAAAAGCGGTCCCCCGACGGTTTCTTCCCTTTGCTCCGTATTGGTCATAAGTCTTTCGATCTTCGGGTCTCGTGCTCCGAGGACTTCAACCCACACTCCTGGCATGCTCCCTGACACGTTTTCCGGAGGTATAGGTCGGGAAGCGAGCTCGTTGGAGGGAGAACTGTGGTGCGACCCAAAACGGTCCAAAAGATGGCCGAAGCTTCCAACGAGTGGCGAACGCTCGTCCGGTGTCAGAAACCACTGGAAATGCACTTGCAGCGAAGGAAACGGGCTGAGCTCGAGGACTTCCGGTGCTCGTCCCAAGAAAACGCGAGCGGGAATGCCCCGGACTCAGTTTTCTCGTCCTGGGGTAAAAAGCGGTCCCCCGACGGTTTCTTCCCTTTGCTCCGTATTGGTCATAAGTCTTTCGATCTTCGGGTCTCGTGCTCCGAGGACTTCAACCCACACTCCTGGCATGCTCCCTGACACGTTTTCCGGAGGTATAGGTCGGGAAGCGAGCTCGTTGGAGGGAGAACTGTGGTGCGACCCAAAACGGTCCAAAAGATGGCCGAAGCTTCCAACGAGTGGCGAACGCTCGTCCGGTGTCAGAAACCACTGGAAATGCACTTGCAGCGAAGGAAACGGGCTGAGCTCGAGGACTTCCGGTGCTCGTCCCAAGAAAACGCGAGCGGGAATGCCCCGGACTCAGTTTTCTCGTCCTGGGGTAAAAAGCGGTCCCCCGACTGTTTCTTCCCTTTGCTCCGTATTGGTCATAAATCTTTCGATCTTCGGGTCTCGTGCTCCGAGGACTTCAACCCACACTCCTGGCATGCTCCCTGACACGTTTTCCGGAGGTATAGGTCGGGAAGCGAGCTCGTTGGAGGGAGAACTGTGGTGCGACCCAAAACGGTCCAAAAGATGGCCGAAGCTTCCAACGAGTGGCGAACGCTCGTCCGGTGTCAGAAACCACTGGAAATGCACTTGCAGCGAAGGAAACAGGCTGAGCTGGAGGACTTCCGGTGCTCGTCCCAAGAAAACGCGAGCGGGAATGCCCCGGACTCAGTTTTCTCGTCCTGGGGTAAAAAGCGATCCCCCGACGGTTTCTTCCCTTTGCTCCGTATTGGTCATAAGTCTTTCGATCTTCGGGTCTCGAGCTCCGAGGACTTCAACCCACACTCCTGGCATGCTCCCTGACACGTTTTCCGGAGGTATAGGTCGGGAAGCGAGCTCGTTGGAGGGAGAACTGTGGTGCGACCCAAAACGGTCCAAAAGATGGCCGAAGCTTCCAACGAGTGGCGAACGCTCGTCCGGTGTCAGAAACCACTGGAAATGCACTTGCAGCGAAGGAAACGGGCTGAGCTCGAGGACTTCCGGTGCTCGTCCCCAGAAAACGCGAGCGGGAATGCCCCGGACTCAGTTTTCTCGTCCTGGGGTAAAAAGCGGTCCCCCGACGGTTTCTTCCCTTTGCTCCGTATTGGTCATAAGTCTTTCGATCTTCGGGTCTCGAGCTCCGAGGACTTCAACCCACACTCCTGGCATGCTCCCTGACACGTTTTCCGGAGGTATAGGTCGGGAAGCGAGCTCGTTGGAGGGAGAACTGTGGTGCGACCCAAAACGGTCCAAAAGATGGCCGAAGCTTCCAACGAGTGGCGAACGCTCGTCCGGTGTCAGAAACCACTGGAAATGCACTTGCAGCGAAGGAAACGGGCTGAGCTCGAGGACTTCCGGTGCTCGTCCCCAGAAAACGCGAGCGGGAATGCCCCGGACTCAGTTTTCTCGTCCTGGGGTAAAAAGCGGTCCCCCGACGGTTTCTTCCCTTTGCTCCGTATTGGTCATAAGTCTTTCGATCTTCGGGTCTCGTGCTCCGAGGACTTCAACCCACACTCCTGGCATGCTCCCTGACACGTTTTCCGGAGGTATAGGTCGGGATGCGAGCTCGTTGGAGGGAGAACTGTGGTGCGACCCAAAACGGTCCAAAAGATGGCCGAAGCTTCCAACGAGTGGCGAACGCTCGTCCGGTGTCAGAAACCACTGGAAATGCACTTGCAGCGAAGGAAACGGGCTGAGCTCGAGGACTTCCGGTGCTCGTCCCCAGAAAACGCGAGCGGGGAATGCCCCGGACTCAGTTTTCTCGTCCTGGGGTAAAAAGCGGTCCCCCGACGGTTTCTTCCCTTTGCTCCGTATTGGTCATAAGTCTTTCGATCTTCGGGTCTCGTGCTCCGAGGACTTCAACCCACACTCCTGGCATGCTCCCTGACACGTTTTCCGGAGGTATAGGTCGGGATGCGAGCTCGTTGGAGGGAGAACTGTGGTGCGACCCAAAACGGTCCAAAAGATGGCCGAAGCTTCCAACGAGTGGCGAACGCTCGTCCGGTGTCAGAAACCACTGGAAATGCACTTGCAGCGAAGGAAACGGGCCGAGCTCGAGGACTTCCGGTGCTCGTCCCAAGAAAACGCGGGCGGGAATGCCCCGGACTCAGTTTTCTCGTCCTGGGGTAAAAAGCGGTCCCCCGACGGTTTCTTCCCTTTACTCCGTATTGGTCATAAGTCTTTCGATCTTCGGGTCTCGTGCTCCGAGGACTTCAACCCACACTCCTGGCATGCTCCCTGTCACGTTTTCCGGAGGTATAGGTCGGGAAGCGAGCTCGTTGGAGGGAGAACTGTGGTGCGACCCAAAACGGTCCAAAAGATGGCCGAAGCTTCCAACGAGTGGCGAACGCTCGTCCGGTGTCAGAAACCACTGGAAATGCACTTGCAGCGAAGGAAACGGGCCGAGCTCGAGGACTTCCGGTGCTCGTCCCAAGAAAACGCGAGCGGGAATGCCCCGGACTCAGTTTTCTCGTCCTGGGGTAAAAAGCGGTCCCCCGACGGTTTCTCCCCTTTGCTCGGTATTGGTCATAAGTCTTTCGATCTTCGGGTCTCGTGCTCCGAGGACTTCAACCCACACTCCTGGCATGCTCCCTGACACGTTTTCCGGAGGTATAGGTCGGGAAGCGAGCTCGTTGGAGGGAGAACTGTGGTGCGACCCAAAACGGTCCAAAAGATGGCCGAAGCTTCCAACGAGTGGCGAACGCTCGTCCGGTGTCAGAAACCACTGGAAATGCACTTGCAGCGAAGGAAACGGGCCGAGCTCGAGGACTTCCGGTGCTCGTCCCAAGAAAACGCGGGCGGGAATGCCCCGGACTCAGTTTTCTCTTCCTGGGGTAAAAAGCGGTCCCCCGACGGTTTCTTCCCTTTGCTCCGTATTGGTCATAAGTCTTTCGATCTTCGGGTCTCGTGCTCCGAGGACTTCAACCCACACTCCTGGCATGCTCCCTGACACGTTTTCCGGAGGTATAGGTCGGGAAGCGAGCTCGTTGGAGGGAGAACTGTGGTGCGACCCAAAACGGTCCAAAAGATGGCCGAAGCTTCCAACGAGTGGCGAACGCTCGTCCGGTGTCAGAAACCACTGGAAATGCACTTGCAGCGAAGGAAACGGGCCGAGCTCGAGGACTTCCGGTGCTCGTCCCAAGAAAACGCGGGCGGGAATGCCCCGGACTCAGTTTTCTCGTCCTGGGGTAAAAAGCGGTCCCCCGACGGTTTCTTCCCTTTGCTCCGTATTGGTCATAAGTCTTTCGATCTTCGGGTCTCGTGCTCCGAGGACTTCAACCCACACTCCTGGCATGCTCCCTGACACGTTTTCCGGAGGTATAGGTCGGGAAGCGAGCTCGTTGGAGGGAGAACTGTGGTGCGACCCAAAACGGTCCAAAAGATGGCCGAAGCTTCCAACGAGTGGCGAACGCTCGTCCGGTGTCAGAAACCACTGGAAATGCACTTGCAGCGAAGGAAACGGGCCGAGCTCGAGGACTTCCGGTGCTCGTCCCAAGAAAACGCGGGCGGGAATGCCCCGGACTCAGTTTTCTCGTCCTGGGGTAAAAAGCGGTCCCCCGACGGTTTCTTCCCTTTGCTCCGTATTGGTCATAAGTCTTTCGATCTTCGGGTCTCGTGCTCCGAGGACTTCAACCCACACTCCTGGCATGCTCCCTGACACGTTTTCCGGAGGTATAGGTCGGGAAGCGAGCTCGTTGGAGGGAGAACTGTGGTGCGACCCAAAACGGTCCAAAAGATGGCCGAAGCTTCCAACGAGTGGCGAACGCTCGTCCGGTGTCAGAAACCACTGGAAATGCACTTGCAGCGAAGGAAACGGGCCGAGCTCGAGGACTTCCGGTGCTCGTCCCAAGAAAACGCGAGCGGGAATGCCCCGGACTCAGTTTTCTCGTCCTGGGGTAAAAAGCGGTCCCCCGACGGTTTCTTCCCTTTGCTCCGTATTGGTCATAAGTCTTTCGATCTTCGGGTCTCGTGCTCCGAGGACTTCAACCCACACTCCTGGCATGCTCCCTGACACGTTTTCCGGAGGTATAGGTCGGGAAGCGAGCTCGTTGGAGGGAGAACTGTGGTGCGACCCAAAACGGTCCAAAAGATGGCCGAAGCTTCCAACGAGTGGCGAACGCTCGTCCGGTGTCAGAAACCACTGGAAATGCACTTGCAGCGAAGGAAACGGGCCGAGCTCGAGGACTTCCGGTGCTCGTCCCAAGAAAACGCGAGCGGGAATGCCCCGGACTCAGTTTTCTCGTCCTGGGGTAAAAAGCGGTCCCCCGACGGTTTCTTCCCTTTGCTCCGTATTGGTCATAAGTCTTTCGATCTTCGGGTCTCGTGCTCCGAGGACTTCAACCCACACTCCTGGCATGCTCCCTTACACGTTTTCCGGAGGTATAGGTCGGGAAGCGAGCTCGTTGGAGGGAGAACTGTGGTGCGACCCAAAACGGTCCAAAAGATGGCCGAAGCTTCCAACGAGTGGCGAACGCTCGTCCGGTGTCAGAAACCACTGGAAATGCACTTGCAGCGAAGGAAACGGGCCGAGCTCGAGGACTTCCGGTGCTCGTCCCAAGAAAACGCGAGCGGGAATGCCCCGGACTCAGTTTTCTCGTCCTGGGGTAAAAAGCGGTCCCCCGACGGTTTCTTCCCTTTGCTCCGTATTGGTCATAAGTCTTTCGATCTTCGGGTCTCGTGCTCCGAGGACTTCAACCCACACTCCTGGCATGCTCCCTGACACGTTTTCCGGAGGTATAGGTCGGGAAGCGAGCTCGTTGGAGGGAGAACTGTGGTGCGACCCAAAACGGTCCAAAAGATGGCCGAAGCTTCCAACGAGTGGCGAACGCTCGTCCGGTGTCAGAAACCACTGGAAATGCACTTGCAGCGAAGGAAACGGGCCGAGCTCGAGGACTTCCGGTGCTCGTCCCAAGAAAACGCGAGCGGGAATGCCCCGGACTCAGTTTTCTCGTCCTGGGGTAAAAAGCGGTTCCCCGACGGTTTCTTCCCTTTGCTCCGTATTGGTCATAAGTCTTTCGATCTTCGGGTCTCGTGCTCCGAGGACTTCAACCCACACTCCTGGCATGCTCCCTGACACGTTTTCCGGAGGTATAGGTCGGGAAGCGAGCTCGTTGGAGGGAGAACTGTGGTGCGACCCAAAACGGTCCAAAAGATGGCCGAAGCTTCCAACGAGTGGCGAACGCTCGTCCGGTGTCAGAAACCACTGGAAATGCACTTGCAGCGAAGGAAACGGGCCGAGCTCGAGGACTTCCGGTGCTCGTCCCAAGAAAACGCGAGCGGGAATGCCCCGGACTCAGTTTTCTCGTCCTGGGGTAAAAAGCGGTCCCCCGACGGTTTCTTCCCTTTGCTCCGTATTGGTCATAAGTCTTTCGATCTTCGGGTCTCGTGCTCCGAGGACTTCAACCCACACTCCTGGCATGCTCCCTTACACGTTTTCCGGAGGTATAGGTCGGGAAGCGAGCTCGTTGGAGGGAGAACTGTGGTGCGACCCAAAACGGTCCAAAAGATGGCCGAAGCTTCCAACGAGTGGCGAACGCTCGTCCGGTGTCAGAAACCACTGGAAATGCACTTGCAGCGAAGGAAACGGGCTGAGCTGGAGGACTTCCGGTGCTCGTCCCAAGAAAACGCGAGCGGGAATGCCCCGGACTCAGTTTTCTCGTCCTGGGGTAAAAAGCGGTCCCCCGACGGTTTCTTCCCTTTGCTCCGTATTGGTCATAAGTCTTTCGATCTTCGGGTCTCGTGCTCCGAGGACTTCAACCCACACTCCTGGCATGCTCCCTGACACGTTTTCCGGAGGTATAGGTCGGGAAGCGAGCTCGTTGGAGGGAGAACTGTGGTGCGACCCAAAACGGTCCAAAAGATGGCCGAAGCTTCCAACGAGTGGCGAACGCTCGTCCGGTGTCAGAAACCACTGGAAATGCACTTGCAGCGAAGGAAATGGGCCGAGCTCGAGGACTTCCGGTGCTCGTCCCAAGAAAACGTGAGCGGGAATGCCCCGGACTCAGTTTTCTCGTCCTGGGGTAAAAAGCGGTCCCCCGACGGTTTCTTCCCTTTGCTCCGTATTGGTCATAAGTCTTTCGATCTTCGGGTCTCGTGCTCCGAGGACTTCAACCCACACTCCTGGCATGCTCCCTTACACGTTTTTCGGAGGTATAGGTCGGGAAGCGAGCTCGTTGGAGGGAGAACTGTGGTGCGACCCAAAACGGTCCAAAAGATGGCCGAAGCTTCCAACGAGTGGCGAACGCTCGTCCGGTGTCAGAAACCACTGGAAATGCACTTGCAGCGAAGGAAACGGGCCGAGCTCGAGGACTTCCGGTGCTCGTCCCAAGAAAACGCGAGCGGGAATGCCCCGGACTCAGTTTTCTCGTCCTGGGGTAAAAAGCGGTCCCCCGACGGTTTCTTCCCTTTGCTCCGTATTGGTCATAAGTCTTTCGATCTTCGGGTCTCGTGCTCCGAGGACTTCAACCCACACTCCTGGCATGCTCCCTGACACGTTTTCCGGAGGTATAGGTCGGGAAGCGAGCTCGTTGGAGGGAGAACTGTGGTGCGACCCAAAACGGTCCAAAAGATGGCCGAAGCTTCCAACGAGTGGCGAACGCTCGTCCGGTGTCAGAAACCACTGGAAATGCACTTGCAGCGAAGGAAACGGGCCGAGCTCGAGGACTTCCGGTGCTCGTCCCAAGAAAACGCGAGCGGGAATGCCCGGACTCAGTTTTCTCGTCCTGGGGTAAAAAGCGGTCCCCCGACGGTTTCTTCCCTTTGCTCCGTATTGGTCATAAGTCTTTCGATCTTCGGGTCTCGTGCTCCGAGGACTTCAACCCACACTCCTGGCATGCTCCCTTACACGTTTTCCGGAGGTATAGGTCGGGAAGCGAGCTCGTTGGAGGGAGAACTGTGGTGCGACCCAAAACGGTCCAAAAGATGGCCGAAGCTTCCAACGAGTGGCGAACGCTCGTCCGGTGTCAGAAACCACTGGAAATGCACTTGCAGCGAAGGAAACGGGCCGAGCTCGAGGACTTCCGGTGCTCGTCCCAAGAAAACGCGAGCGGGAATGCCCCGGACTCAGTTTTCTCGTCCTGGGGTAAAAAGCGATCCCCCGACGGTTTCTTCCCTTTGCTCCGTATTGGTCATAAGTCTTTCGATCTTCGGGTCTCGTGCTCCGAGGACTTCAACCCACACTCCTGGCATGCTCCCTGACACGTTTTCCGGAGGTATAGGTCGGGAAGCGAGCTCGTTGGAGGGAGAACTGTGGTGCGACCCAAAACGGTCCAAAAGATGGCCGAAGCTTCCAACGAGTGGCGAACGCTCGTCCGGTGTGAGAAACCACTGGAAATGCACTTGCAGCGAAGGAAACGGGCCGAGCTTGAGGACTTCCGGTGCTCGTCCCAAGAAAACGCGGGCGGGAATGCCCCGGACTCAGTTTTCTCGTCCTGGGGTAAAAAGCGTTCCCCCGACGGTTTCTTCCCTTTGCTCCGTATTGGTCATAAGTCTTTCGATCTTCGGGTCTCGTGCTCCGAGGACTTCAACCCACACTCCTGGCATGCTCCCTGACACGTTTTCCGGAGGTATAGGTCGGGAAGCGAGCTCGTTGGAGGGAGAACTGTGGTGCGACCCAAAACGGTCCAAAAGATGGCCGAAGCTTCCAACGAGTGGCGAACGCTCGTCCGGTGTCAGAAACCACTGGAAATGCACTTGCAGCGAAGGAAACGGGCCGAGCTCGAAGACTTCCGGTGCTCGTCCCAAGAAAACGCGGGCGGGAATGCCCCAGACTCAGTTTTCTCGTCCTGGGGTAAAAAGCGGTCCCCCGACGGTTTCTTCCCTTTGCTCCGTATTGGTCATAAGTCTTTCGATCTTCGGGTCTCGTGCTCCGAGGACTTCAACCCACACTCCTGGCATGCTCCCTGACACGTTTTCCGGAGGTATAGGTCGGGAAGCGAGCTCGTTGGAGGGAGAACTGTGGTGCGACCCAAAACGGTCCAAAAGATGGCCGAAGCTTCCAACGAGTGGCGAACGCTCGTCCGGTGTCAGAAACCACTGGAAATGCACTTGCAGCGAAGGAAACGGGCCGAGCTCGAGGACTTCCGGTGCTCGTCCCAAGAAAACGCGGGCGGGAATGCCCCGGACTCAGTTTTCTCGTCCTGGGGTAAAAAGCGGTCCCCCGACGGTTTCTTCCCTTTGCTCCGTATTGGTCATAAGTCTTTCGATCTTCGGGTCTCGTGCTCCGAGGACTTCAACCCACACTCCTGGCATGCTCCCTGACACGTTTTCCGGAGGTATAGGTCGGGAAGCGAGCTCGTTGGAGGGAGAACTGTGGTGCGACCCAAAACGGTCCAAAAGATGGCCGAAGCTTCCAACGAGTGGCGAACGCTCGTCCGGTGTCAGAAACCACTGGAAATGCACTTGCAGCGAAGGAAACGGGCCGAGCTCGAGGACTTCCGGTGCTCGTCCCAAGAAAACGCGAGCGGGAATGCCCCGGACTCAGTTTTCTCGTCCTGGGGTAAAAAGCGGTCCCCCGACGGTTTCTTCCCTTTGCTCTGTATTGGTCATAAGTCTTTCGATCTTCGGGTCTCGTGCTCCGAGGACTTCAACCCACACTCCTGGCATGCTCCCTTACACGTTTTCCGGAGGTATAGGTCGGGAAGCGAGCTCGTTGGAGGGAGAACTGTGGTGCGACCCAAAACGGTCCAAAAGATGGCCGAAGCTTCCAACGAGTGGCGAACGCTCGTCCGGTGTCAGAAACCACTGGAAATGCACTTGCAGCGAAGGAAACGGGCCGAGCTCGAGGACTTCCGGTGCTCGTCCCAAGAAAACGCGAGCGGGAATGCCCCGGACTCAGTTTTCTCGTCCTGGGGTAAAAAGCGGTCCCCCGACGGTTTCTTCCCTTTGCTCCGTATTGGTCATAAGTCTTTCGATCTTCGGGTCTCGTGCTCTGAGGACTTCAACCCACACTCCTGGCATGCTCCCTGACACGTTTTCCGGAGGTATAGGTCGGGAAGCGAGCTCGTTGGAGGGAGAACTGTGGTGCGACCCAAAACGGTCCAAAAGATGGCCGAAGCTTCCAACGAGTGGCGAACGCTCGTCCGGTGTCAGAAACCAATGGAAATGCACTTGCAGCGAAGGAAACGGGCCGAGCTCGAGGACTTCCGGTGCTCGTCCCAAGAAAACGCGGGCGGGAATGCCCCGGACTCAGTTTTCTCGTCCTGGGGTAAAAAGCGTTCCCCCGACGGTTTCTTCCCTTTGCTCCGTATTGGTCATAAGTCTTTCGATCTTCGGGTCTCGTGCTCCGAGGACTTCAACCCACACTCCTGGCATGCTCCCTGACACGTTTTCCGGAGGTATAGGTCGGGAAGCGAGCTCGTTGGAGGGAGAACTGTGGTGCGACCCAAAACGGTCCAAAAGATGGCCGAAGCTTCCAACGAGTGGCGAACGCTCGTCCGGTGTCAGAAACCACTGGAAATGCACTTGCAGCGAAGGAAACGGGCCGAGCTCGAGGACTTCCGGTGCTCGTCCCAAGAAAACGCGAGCGGGAATGCCCCGGACTCAGTTTTCTCGTCCTGGGGTAAAAAGCGTTCCCCCGACGGTTTCTTCCCTTTGCTCCGTATTGGTCATAAGTCTTTCGATCTTCGGGTCTCGTGCTCCGAGGACTTCAACCCACACTCCTGGCATGCTCCCTGACACGTTTTCCGGAGGTATAGGTCGGGAAGCGAGCTCGTTGGAGGGAGAACTGTGGTGCGACCCAAAACGGTCCAAAAGATGGCCGAAGCTTCCAACGAGTGGCGAACGCTCGTCCGGTGTCAGAAACCACTGGAAATGCACTTGCAGCGAAGGAAACGGGCCGAGCTCGAGGACTTCCGGTGCTCGTCCCAAGAAAACGCGAGCGGGAATGCCCCGGACTCAGTTTTCTCGTCCTGGGGTAAAAAGCGGTCCCCCGACGGTTTCTTCCCTTTGCTCCGTATTGGTCATAAGTCTTTCGATCTTCGGGTCTCGTGCTCCGAGGACTTCAACCCACACTCCTGGCATGCTCCCTGACACGTTTTCCGGAGGTATAGGTCGGGAAGCGAGCTCGTTGGAGGGAGAACTGTGGTGCGACCCAAAACGGTCCAAAAGATGGCCGAAGCTTCCAACGAGTGGCGAACGCTCGTCCGGTGTCAGAAACCACTGGAAATGCACTTGCAGCGAAGGAAACGGGCCGAGCTCGAGGACTTCCGGTGCTCGTCCCAAGAAAACGCGGGCGGGAATGCCCCGGACTTAGTTTTCTCGTCCTGGGGTAAAAAGCGGTCCCCCGACGGTTTCTTCCCTTTGCTCCGTATTGGTCATAAGTCTTTCGATCTTCGGGTCTCGTGCTCCGAGGACTTCAACCCACACTCCTGGCATGCTCCCTGACACGTTTTCCGGAGGTATAGGTCGGGAAGCGAGCTCGTTGGAGGGAGAACTGTGGTGCGACCCAAAACGGTCCAAAAGATGGCCGAAGCTTCCAACGAGTGGCGAACGCTCGTCCGGTGTCAGAAACCACTGGAAATGCACTTGCAGCGAAGGAAACGGGCCGAGCTCGAGGACTTCCGGTGCTCGTCCCAAGAAAACGCGAGCGGGAATGCCCCGGACTCAGTTTTCTCGTCCTGGGGTAAAAAGCGGTCCCCCGACGGTTTCTTCCCTTTGCTCTGTATTGGTCATAAGTCTTTCGATCTTCGGGTCTCGTGCTCCGAGGACTTCAACCCACACTCCTGGCATGCTCCCTTACACGTTTTCCGGAGGTATAGGTCGGGAAGCGAGCTCGTTGGAGGGAGAACTGTGGTGCGACCCAAAACGGTCCAAAAGATGGCCGAAGCTTCCAACGAGTGGCGAACGCTCGTCCGGTGTCAGAAACCACTGGAAATGCACTTGCAGCGAAGGAAACGGGCCGAGCTCGAGGACTTCCGGTGCTCGTCCCAAGAAAACGCGAGCGGGAATGCCCCGGACTCAGTTTTCTCGTCCTGGGGTAAAAAGCGGTCCCCCGACGGTTTCTTCCCTTTGCTCCGTATTGGTCATAAGTCTTTCGATCTTCGGGTCTCGTGCTCCGAGGACTTCAACCCACACTCCTGGCATGCTCCCTGACACGTTTTCCGGAGGTATAGGTCGGGAAGCGAGCTCGTTGGAGGGAGAACTGTGGTGCGACCCAAAACGGTCCAAAAGATGGCCGAAGCTTCCAACGAGTGGCGAACGCTCGTCCGGTGTCAGAAACCACTGGAAATGCACTTGCAGCGAAGGAAACGGGCCGAGCTCGAGGACTTCCGGTGCTCGTCCCAAGAAAACGCGGGCGGGAATGCCCCGGACTCAGTTTTCTCGTCCTGGGGTAAAAAGCGGTCCCCCGACGGTTTCTTCCCTTTGCTCCGTATTGGTCATAAGTCTTTCGATCTTCGGGTCTCGTGCTCCGAGGACTTCAACCCACACTCCTGGCATGCTCCCTGACACGTTTTCCGGAGGTATAGGTCGGGAAGCGAGCTCGTTGGAGGGAGAACTGTGGTGCGACCCAAAACGGTCCAAAAGATGGCCGAAGCTTCCAACGAGTGGCGAACGCGCGTCCGGTGTCAGAAACCACTGGAAATGCACTTGCAGCGAAGGAAACGGGCCGAGCTCGAGGACTTCCGGTGCTCGTCCCAAGAAAACGCGGGCGGGAATGCCCCGGAATCAGTTTTCTCGTCCTGGGGTAAAAAGCGGTCCCCCGACGGTTTCTTCCCTTTGCTCCGTATTGGTCATAAGTCTTTCGATCTTCGGGTCTCGTGCTCCGAGGACTTCAACCCACACTCCTGGCATGCTCCCTGACACGTTTTCCGGAGGTATAGGTCGGGAAGCGAGCTCGTTGGAGGGAGAACTGTGGTGCGACCCAAAACGGTCCAAAAGATGGCCGAAGCTTCCAACGAGTGGCGAACGCTCGTCCGGTGTCAGAAACCACTGGAAATGCACTTGCAGCGAAGGAAACGGGCCGAGCTCGAGGACTTCCGGTGCTCGTCCCAAGAAAACGCGGGCGGGAATGCCCCGGACTCAGTTTTCTCGTCCTGGGGTAAAAAGCGGTCCCCCGACGGTTTCTTCCCTTTGCTCCGTATTGGTCATAAGTCTTTCGATCTTCGGGTCTCGTGCTCCGAGGACTTCAACCCACACTCCTGGCATGCTCCCTGACACGTTTTCCGGAGGTATAGGTCGGGAAGCGAGCTCGTTGGAGGGAGAACTGTGGTGCGACCCAAAACGGTCCAAAAGATGGCCGAAGCTTCCAACGAGTGGCGAACGCGCGTCCGGTGTCAGAAACCACTGGAAATGCACTTGCAGCGAAGGAAACGGGCCGAGCTCGAGGACTTCCGGTGCTCGTCCCAAGAAAACGCGGGCGGGAATGCCCCGGAATCAGTTTTCTCGTCCTGGGGTAAAAAGCGGTCCCCCGACGGTTTCTTCCCTTTGCTCCGTATTGGTCATAAGTCTTTCGATCTTCGGGTCTCGTGCTCCGAGGACTTCAACCCACACTCCTGGCATGCTCCCTGACACGTTTTCCGGAGGTATAGGTCGGGAAGCGAGCTCGTTGGAGGGAGAACTGTGGTGCGACCCAAAACGGTCCAAAAGATGGCCGAAGCTTCCAACGAGTGGCGAACGCTCGTCCGGTGTCAGAAACCACTGGAAATGCACTTGCAGCGAAGGAAACGGGCCGAGCTCGAGGACTTCCGGTGCTCGTCCCAAGAAAACGCGAGCGGGAATGCCCCGGACTCAGTTTTCTCGTCCTGGGGTAAAAAGCGGTCCCCCGACGGTTTCTTCCCTTTGCTCCGTATTGGTCATAAGTCTTTCGATCTTCGGGTCTCGTGCTCCGAGGACTTCAACCCACACTCCTGGCATGCTCCCTGACACGTTTTCCGGAGGTATAGGTCGGGAAGCGAGCTCGTTGGAGGGAGAACTGTGGTGCGACCCAAAACGGTCCAAAAGATGGCCGAAGCTTCCAACGAGTGGCGAACGCTCGTCCGGTGTCAGAAACCACTGGAAATGCACTTGCAGCGAAGGAAACGGGCCGAGCTCGAGGACTTCCGGTGCTCGTCCCAAGAAAACGCGAGCGGGAATGCCCCGGACTCAGTTTTCTCGTCCTGGGGTAAAAAGCGTTCCCCCGACGGTTTCTTCCCTTTGCTCCGTATTGGTCATAAGTCTTTCGATCTTCGGGTCTCGTGCTCCGAGGACTTCAACCCACACTCCTGGCATGCTCCCTGACACGTTTTCCGGAGGTATAGGTCGGGAAGCGAGCTCGTTGGAGGGAGAACTGTGGTGCGACCCAAAACGGTCCAAAAGATGGCCGAAGCTTCCAACGAGTGGCGAACGCTCGTCCGGTGTCAGAAACCACTGGAAATGCACTTGCAGCGAAGGAAACGGGCCGAGCTCGAGGACTTCCGGTGCTCGTCCCAAGAAAACGCGAGCGGGAATGCCCCGGACTCAGTTTTCTCGTCCTGGGGTAAAAAGCGGTCCCCCGACGGTTTCTTCCCTTTGCTCCGTATTGGTCATAAGTCTTTCGATCTTCGGGTCTCGTGCTCCGAGGACTTCAACCCACACTCCTGGCATGCTCCCTGACACGTTTTCCGGAGGTATAGGTCGGGAAGCGAGCTCGTTGGAGGGAGAACTGTGGTGCGACCCAAAACGGTCCAAAAGATGGCCGAAGCTTCCAACGAGTGGCGAACGCTCGTCCGGTGTCAGAAACCACTGGAAATGCACTTGCAGCGAAGGAAACGGGCCGAGCTCGAGGACTTCCGGTGCTCGTCCCAAGAAAACGCGGGCGGGAATGCCCCGGACTTAGTTTTCTCGTCCTGGGGTAAAAAGCGGTCCCCCGACGGTTTCTTCCCTTTGCTCCGTATTGGTCATAAGTCTTTCGATCTTCGGGTCTCGTGCTCCGAGGACTTCAACCCACACTCCTGGCATGCTCCCTGACACGTTTTCCGGAGGTATAGGTCGGGAAGCGAGCTCGTTGGAGGGAGAACTGTGGTGCGACCCAAAACGGTCCAAAAGATGGCCGAAGCTTCCAACGAGTGGCGAACGCTCGTCCGGTGTCAGAAACCACTGGAAATGCACTTGCAGCGAAGGAAACGGGCCGAGCTCGAGGACTTCCGGTGCTCGTCCCAAGAAAACGCGAGCGGGAATGCCCCGGACTCAGTTTTCTCGTCCTGGGGTAAAAAGCGGTCCCCCGACGGTTTCTTCCCTTTGCTCTGTATTGGTCATAAGTCTTTCGATCTTCGGGTCTCGTGCTCCGAGGACTTCAACCCACACTCCTGGCATGCTCCCTTACACGTTTTCCGGAGGTATAGGTCGGGAAGCGAGCTCGTTGGAGGGAGAACTGTGGTGCGACCCAAAACGGTCCAAAAGATGGCCGAAGCTTCCAACGAGTGGCGAACGCTCGTCCGGTGTCAGAAACAACTGGAAATGCACTTGCAGCGAAGGAAACGGGCCGAGCTCGAGGACTTCCGGTGCTCGTCCCAAGAAAACGCGAGCGGGAATGCCCCGGACTCAGTTTTCTCGTCCTGGGGTAAAAAGCGGTCCCCCGACGGTTTCTTCCCTTTGCTCCGTATTGGTCATAAGTCTTTCGATCTTCGGGTCTCGTGCTCCGAGGACTTCAACCCACACTCCTGGCATGCTCCCTGACACGTTTTCCGGAGGTATAGGTCGGGAAGCGAGCTCGTTGGAGGGAGAACTGTGGTGCGACCCAAAACGGTCCAAAAGATGGCCGAAGCTTCCAACGAGTGGCGAACGCTCGTCCGGTGTCAGAAACCACTGGAAATGCACTTGCAGCGAAGGAAACAGGCCGAGCTCGAGGACTTCCGGTGCTCGTCCCAAGAAAACGCGGGCGGGAATGCCCCGGACTCAGTTTTCTCGTCCTGGGGTAAAAAGCGGTCCCCCGACGGTTTCTTCTCTTTGCTCCGTATTAGTCATAAGTCTTTCGATCTTCGGGTCTCGTGCTCCGAGGACTTCAACCCACACTCCTGGCATGCTCCCTGACACGTTTTCCGTAGGTATAGGTCGGGAAGCGAGCTCGTTGGAGGGAGAACTGTGGTGCGACCCAAAACGGTCCAAAAGATGGCCGAAGCTTCCAACGAGTGGCGAACGCTCGTCCGGTGTCAGAAACCACTGGAAATGCACTTGCAGCGAAGGAAACGGGCTGAGCTCGAGGACTTCCGGTGCTCGTCCCAAGAAAACGCGGGCGGGAATGCCCCGGACTCAGTTTTCTCGTCCTGGGGTAAAAAGCGGTCCCCCGACGGTTTCTTCCCTTTGCTCCGTATTGGTCATAAGTCTTTCGATCTTCGGGTCTCGTGCTCCGAGGACTTCAACCCACACTCCTGGCATGCTCCCTGACACGTTTTCCGGAGGTATAGGTCGGGAAGCGAGCTCGTTGGAGGGAGAACTGTGGTGCGACCCAAAACGGTCCAAAAGATGGCCGAAGCTTCCAACGAGTGGCGAACGCTCGTCCGGTGTCAGAAACCACTGGAAATGCACTTGCAGCGAAGGAAACGGGCCGAGCTCGAGGACTTCCGGTGCTCGTCCCAAGAAAACGCGAGCGGGAATTCCCCGGACTCAGTTTTCTCGTCCTGGGGTAAAAAGCAGTCCCCCGACGGTTTCTTCCCTTTGCTCCGTATTGGTCATAAGTCTTTCGATCTTCGGGTCTCGTGCTCCGAGGACTTCAACCCACACTCCTGGCATGCTCCCTGACACGTTTTCCGGAGGTATAGGTCGGGAAGCGAGCTCGTTGGAGGGAGAACTGTGGTGCGACCCAAAACGGTCCAAAAGATGGCCGAAGCTTCCAACGAGTGGCGAACGCTCGTCCGGTGTCAGAAACCACTGGAAATGCACTTGCAGCGAAGGAAACGGGCCGAGCTCGAGGACTTCCGGTGCTCGTCCCAAGAAAACGCGGGCGGGAATGCCCCGGACTCAGTTTTCTCGTCCTGGGGTAAAAAGCGGTCCCCCGACGGTTTCTTCCCTTTGCTCCGTATTGGTCATAAGTCTTTCGATCTTCGGGTCTCGTGCTCCGAGGACTTCAACCCACACTCCTGGCATGCTCCCTTACACGTTTTCCGGAGGTATAGGTCGGGAAGCGAGCTCGTTGGAGGGAGAACTGTGGTGCGACCCAAAACGGTCCAAAAGATGGCCGAAGCTTCCAACGAGTGGCGAACGCTCGTCCGGTGTCAGAAACCACTGGAAATGCACTTGCAGCGAAGGAAACGGGCTGAGCTCGAGGACTTACGGTGCTCGTCCCAAGAAAACGCGGGCGGGAATGCCCCGGACTCAGTTTTCTCGTCCTGGGGTAAAAAGCGGTCCCCCGACGGTTTCTTCCCTTTGCTCCGTATTGGTCATAAGTCTTTCGATCTTCGGGTCTCGTGCTCCGAGGACTTCAACCCACACTCCTGGCATGCTCCCTGACACGTTTTCCGGAGGTATAGGTCGGGAAGCGAGCTCGTTGGAGGGAGAACTGTGGTGCGACCCAAAACGGTCCAAAAGATGGCCGAAGCTTCCAACGAGTGGCGAACGCTCGTCCGTGTCAGAAACCACTGGAAATGCACTTGCAGCGAAGGAAACGGGCCGAGCTCGAGGACTTCCGGTGCTCGTCCCAAGAAAACGCGAGCGGGAATGCCCCGGACTCAGTTTTCTCGTCCTGGGGTAAAAAGCGGTCCCCCGACGGTTTCTTCCCTTTGCTGGATTGGTCATAAGTCTTTCGATCTTCGGGTCTCGTGCTCCGAGGACTTCAACCCACACTCCTGGCATGCTCCCTGACACGTTTTCCGGAGGTATAGGTCGGGAAGCGAGCTCGTTGGAGGGAGAACTGTGGTGCGACCCAAAACGGTCCAAAAGATGGCCGAAGCTTCCAACGAGTGGCGAACGCTCGTCCGGTGTCAGAAACCACTGGAAATGCACTTGCAGCGAAGGAAACGGGCCGAGCTCGAGGACTTCCGGTGCTCGTCCCAAGAAAACGCGGGCGGGAATGCCCCGGACTCAGTTTTCTCGTCCTGGGGTAAAAAGCGGTCCCCCGACGGTTTCTTCCCTTTGCTCCGTATTGGTCATAAGTCTTTCGATCTTCGGGTCTCGTGCTCCGAGGACTTCAACCCACACTCCTGGCATGCTCCCTGACACGTTTTCCGGAGGTATAGGTCGGGAAGCGAGCTCGTTGGAGGGAGAACTGTGGTGCGACCCAAAACGGTCCAAAAGATGGCCGAAGCTTCCAACGAGTGGCGAACGCTCGTCCGGTGTCAGAAACCACTGGAAATGCACTTGCAGCGAAGGAAACGGGCCGAGCTCGAGGACTTCCGGTGCTCGTCCCAAGAAAACGCGGGCGGGAATGCCCCGGAATCAGTTTTCTCGTTCTGGGGTAAAAAGCGGTCCCCCGACGGTTTCTTCCCTTTGCTCCGTATTGGTCATAAGTCTTTCGATCTTCGGGTCTCGTGCTCCGAGGACTTCAACCCACACTCCTGGCATGCTCCCTGACACGTTTTCCGGAGGTATAGGTCGGGAAGCGAGCTCGTTGGAGGGAGAACTGTGGTGCGACCCAAAACGGTCCAAAAGATGGCCGAAGCTTCCAACGAGTGGCGAACGCTCGTCCGGTGTCAGAAACCACTGGAAATGCACTTGCAGCGAAGGAAACGGGCCGAGCTCGAGGACTTCCGGTGCTCGTCCCAAGAAAACGCGAGCGGGAATGCCCCGGACTCAGTTTTCTCGTCCTGGGGTAAAAAGCGGTCCCCCGACGGTTTCTTCCCTTTGCTCCGTATTGGTCATAAGTCTTTCGATCTTCGGGTCTCGTGCTCCGAGGACTTCAACCCACACTCCTGGCATGCTCCCTGACACGTTTTCCGGAGGTATAGGTCGGGAAGCGAGCTCGTTGGAGGGAGAACTGTGGTGCGACCCAAAACGGTCCAAAAGATGGCCGAAGCTTCCAACGAGTGGCGAACGCTCGTCCGGTGTCAGAAACCACTGGAAATGCACTTGCAGCGAAGGAAACGGGCCGAGCTCGAGGACTTCCGGTGCTCGTCCCAAGAAAACGCGGGCGGGAATGCCCCGGACTCAGTTTTCTCGTCCTGGGGTAAAAAGCTGTCCCCCGACGGTTTCTTCCCTTTGCTCCGTATTGGTCATAAGTCTTTCGATCTTCGGGTCTCGTGCTCCGAGGACTTCAACCCACACTCCTGGCATGCTCCCTGACACGTTTTCCGGAGGTATAGGTCGGGAAGCGAGCTCGTTGGAGGGAGAACTGTGGTGCGACCCAAAACGGTCCAAAAGATGGCCGAAGCTTCCAACGAGTGGCGAACGCTCGTCCGGTGTCAGAAACCACTGGAAATGCACTTGCAGCGAAGGAAACGGGCCGAGCTCGAGGACTTCCGGTGCTCGTCCCAAGAAAACGCGAGCGGGAATTCCCCGGACTCAGTTTTCTCGTCCTGGGGTAAAAAGCAGTCCCCCGACGGTTTCTTCCCTTTGCTCCGTATTGGTCATAAGTCTTTCGATCTTCGGGTCTCGTGCTCCGAGGACTTCAACCCACACTCCTGGCATGCTCCCTGACACGTTTTCCGGAGGTATAGGTCGGGAAGCGAGCTCGTTGGAGGGAGAACTGTGGTGCGACCCAAAACGGTCCAAAAGATGGCCGAAGCTTCCAACGAGTGGCGAACGCTCGTCCGGTGTCAGAAACCACTGGAAATGCACTTGCAGCGAAGGAAACGGGCCGAGCTCGAGGACTTCCGGTGCTCGTCCCAAGAAAACGCGGGCGGGAATGCCCCGGACTCAGTTTTCTCGTCCTGGGGTAAAAAGCGGTCCCCCGACGGTTTCTTCCCTTTGCTCCGTATTGGTCATAAGTCTTTCGATCTTCGGGTCTCGTGCTCCGAGGACTTCAACCCACACTCCTGGCATGCTCCCTTACACGTTTTCCGGAGGTATAGGTCGGGAAGCGAGCTCGTTGGAGGGAGAACTGTGGTGCGACCCAAAACGGTCCAAAAGATGGCCGAAGCTTCCAACGAGTGGCGAACGCTCGTCCGGTGTCAGAAACCACTGGAAATGCACTTGCAGCGAAGGAAACGGGCAGAGCTCGAGGACTTCCGGTGCTCGTCCCAAGAAAACGCGGGCGGGAATGCCCCGGACTCAGTTTTCTCGTCCTGGGGTAAAAAGCGGTCCCCCGACGGTTTCTTCCCTTTGCTCCGTATTGGTCATAAGTCTTTCGATCTTCGGGTCTCGTGCTCCGAGGACTTCAACCCACACTCCTGGCATGCTCCCTTACACGTTTTCCGGAGGTATAGGTCGGGAAGCGAGCTCGTTGGAGGGAGAACTGTGGTGCGACCCAAAACGGTCCAAAAGATGGCCGAAGCTTCCAACGAGTGGCGAACGCTCGTCCGGTGTCAGAAACCACTGGAAATGCACTTGCAGCGAAGGAAACGGGCTGAGCTCGAGGACTTCCGGTGCTCGTCCCAAGAAAACGCGAGCGGGAATGCCCCGGACTCAGTTTTCTCGTCCTGGGGTAAAAAGCGGTCCCCCGACGGTTTCTTCCCTTTGCTCCGTATTGGTCATAAGTCTTTCGATCTTCGGGTCTCGTGCTCCGAGGACTTCAACCCACACTCCTGGCATGCTCCCTTACACGTTTTCCGGAGGTATAGGTCGGGAAGCGAGCTCGTTGGAGGGAGAACTGTGGTGCGACCCAAAACGGTCCAAAAGATGGCCGAAGCTTCCAACGAGTGGCGAACGCTCGTCCGGTGTCAGAAACCACTGGAAATGCACTTGCAGCGAAGGAAACGGGCCGAGCTCGAGGACTTCCGGTGCTCGTCCCAAGAAAACGCGAGCAGGAATGACCCGGACTCAGTTTTCTCGTGCTGGGGTAAAAAGCGGTCCCCCGACGGTTTCTTCCCTTTGCTCCGTATTGGTCATAAGTCTTTCGATCTTCGGGTCTCGTGCTCCGAGGACTTCAACCCACACTCCTGGCATGCTCCCTGACACGTTTTCCGGAGGTATAGGTCGGGAAGCGAGCTCGTTGGAGGGAGAACTGTGGTGCGACCCAAAACGGTCCAAAGATGGCCGAAGCTTCCAACGAGTGGCGAACGCTCGTCCGGTGCCAGAAACCACTGGAAATGCACTTGCAGCGAAGGAAACGGGCCGAGCTCGAGGACTTGCGGTGCTCGTCCCAAGAAAACGCGAGCGGGAATGCCCCGGACTCAGTTTTCTCGTCCTGGGGTAAAAAGCGGTCCCCCGACGGTTTCTTCCCTTTGCTCCGTATTGGTCATAAGTCTTTCGATCTTCGGGTCTCGTGCTCCGAGGACTTCAACCCACACTCCTGGCATGCTCCCTGACACGTTTTCCAGAGGTATAGGTCGGGAAGCGAGCTCGTTGGAGGAAGAACTGTGGTGCGACCCAAAACGGTCCAAAAGATGGCCGAAGCTTCCAACGAGTGGCGAACGCTCGTCCGGTGTCAGAAACCACTGGAAATGCACTTGCAGCGAAGGAAACGGGCAGAGCTCGAGGACTTCCGGTGCTCGTCCCAAGAAAACGCGAGCGGGAATGCCCCGGACTCAGTTTTCTCGTCCTGGGGTAAAAAGCGGTCCCCCGACGGTTTCTTCCCTTTGCTCCGTATTGGTCATAAGTCTTTCGATCTTCGGGTCTCGTGCTCCGAGGACTTCAACCCACACTCCTGGCATGCTCTCTTACACGTTTTCCGGAGGTATAGGTCGGGAAGCGAGCTCGTTGGAGGGAGAACTGTGGTGCGACCCAAAACGGTCCAAAAGATGGCCGAAGCTTCCAACGAGTGGCGAACGCTCGTCCGGTGTCAGAAACCACTGGAAATGCACTTGCAGCGAAGGAAACGGGCTGAGCTCGAGGACTTCCGGTGCTCGTCCCAAGAAAACGCGAGCGGGAATGCCCCGGACTCAGTTTTCTCGTCCTGGGGTAAAAAGCGGTCCCCCGACGGTTTCTTCCCTTTGCTCCGTATTGGTCATAAGTCTTTCGATCTTCGGGTCTCGTGCTCCGAGGACTTCAACCCACACTCCTGGCATGCTCCCTGACACGTTTTCCGGAGGTATAGGTCGGGAAGCGAGCTCGTTGGAGGGAGAACTGTGGTGCGACCCAAAACGGTCCAAAAGATGGCCGAAGCTTCCAACGAGTGGCGAACGCTCGTCCGGTGTCAGAAACCACTGGAAATGCACTTGCAGCGAAGGAAACGGGCTGAGCTCGAGGACTTCCGGTGCTCGTCCCAAGAAAACGCGAGCAGGAATGCCCCGGACTCAGTTTTCTCGTCCTGGGGTAAAAAGCGGTCCCCCGACGGTTTCTTCCCTTTGCTCCGTATTGGTCATAAGTCTTTCGATCTTCGGGTCTCGTGCTCCGAGGACTTCAACCCACACTCCTGGCATGCTCCCTTACACGTTTTCCGGAGGTATAGGTCGGGAAGCGAGCTCGTTGGAGGGAGAACTGTGGTGCGACCCAAAACGGTCCAAAAGATGGCCGAAGCTTCCAACGAGTGGCGAACGCTCGTCCGGTGTCAGAAACCACTGGAAATGCACTTGCAGCGAAGGAAACGGGCTGAGCTCGTGGACTTCCGGTGCTCGTCCCAAGAAAACGCGAGCGGGAATGCCCCGGATTCAGTTTTCTCGTCCTGGGGTAAAAAGCGGTCCCCCCGACGGTTTCTTCCCTTTGCTCCGTATTGGTCATAAGTCTTTCGATCTTCGGGTCTCGTGCTCCGAGGACTTCAACCCACACTCCTGGCATGCTCCCTGACACGTTTTCCAGAGGTATAGGTCGGGAAGCGAGCTCGTTGGAGGAAGAACTGTGGTGCGACCCAAAACGGTCCAAAAGATGGCCGAAGCTTCCAACGAGTGGCGAACGCTCGTCCGGTGTCAGAAACCACTGGAAATGCACTTGCAGCGAAGGAAACGGGCCGAGCTCGAGGACTTCCGGTGCTCGTCTCAAGAAAACGCGAGCGGGAATGCCCCGGACTCAGTTTTCTCGTCCTGGGGTAAAAAGCGGTCCCCCGACGGTTTCTTCCCTTTGCTCCGTATTGGTCATAAGTCTTTCGATCTTCGGGTCTCGTGCTCCGAGGACTTCAACCCACACTCCTGGCATGCTCCCTGACACGTTTTCCGGAGGTATAGGTCGGGAAGCGAGCTCGTTGGAGGGAGAACTATGGTGCGACCCAAAACGGTCCAAAAGATGGCCGAAGCTTCCAACGAGTGGCGAACGCACGTCCGGTGCCAGAAACCACTGGAAATGCACTTGCAGCGAAGGAAACGGGCCGAGCTCGAGGACTTCCGGTGCTCGTCCCAAGAAAACGCGAGCGGGAATGCCCCGGACTCAGTTTTCTCGTCCTGGGGTAAAAAGCGGTCCCCCGACGGTTTCTTCCCTTTGCTCCGTATTGGTCATAAGTCTTTCGATCTTCGGGTCTCGTGCTCCGAGGACTTCAACCCACACTCCTGGCATGCTCCCTGACACGTTTTCCGGAGGTATAGGTCGGGAAGCGAGCTCGTTGGAGGGAGAACTGTGGTGCGACCCAAAACGGTCCAAAAGATGGCCGAAGCTTCCAACGAGTGGCGAACGCTCGTCCGGTGTCAGAAACCACTGGAAATGCACTTGCAGCGAAGGAAACGGGCCGAGCTCGAGGACTTCCGGTGCTCGTCCCAAGAAAACGCGAGCGGGAATGCCCCGGACTCAGTTTTCTCGTCCTGGGGTAAAAAGCGGTCCCCCAACGGTTTCTTCCCTTTGCTCCGTATTGGTCATAAGTCTTTCGATCTTCGGGTCTCGTGCTCCGAGGACTTCAACCCACACTCCTGGCATGCTCCCTGACACGTTTTCCGGAGGTATAGGTCGGGAAGCAAGCTCGTTGGAGGGAGAACTGTGGTGCGACCCAAAACGGTCCAAAAGATGGCCGAAGCTTCCAACGAGTGGCGAACGCTCGTCCGGTGTCAGAAACCACTGGAAATGCACTTGCAGCGAAGGAAACGGGCCGAGCTCGAGGACTTCCGGTGCTCGTCCCAAGAAAACGCGAGCAGGAATGACCCGGACTCAGTTTTCTCGTGCTGGGGTAAAAAGCGGTCCCCCGACGGTTTCTTCCCTTTGCTCCGTATTGGTCATAAGTCTTTCGATCTTCGGGTCTCGTGCTCCGAGGACTTCAACCCACACTCCTGGCATGCTCCCTGACACGTTTTCCGGAGGTATAGGTCGGGAAGCGAGCTCGTTGGAGGGATAACTGTGGTGCGACCCAAAACGGTCCAAAAGATGGCCGAAGCTTCCAACGAGTGGCGAACGCTCGTCCGGTGCCAGAAACCACTGGAAATGCACTTGCAGCGAAGGAAACGGGCCGAGCTCGAGGACTTGCGGTGCTCGTCCCAAGAAAACGCGAGCGGGAATGCCCCGGACTCAGTTTTCTCGTCCTGGGGTAAAAAGCGGTCCCCCGACGGTTTCTTCCCTTTGCTCCGTATTGGTCATAAGTCTTTCGATCTTCGGGTCTCGTGCTCCGAGGACTTCAACCCACACTCCTGGCATGCTCCCTGACACGTTTTCCGGAGGTATAGGTCGGGAAGCGAGCTCGTTGGAGGGAGAACTGTGGTGCGACCCAAAACGGTCCAAAAGATGGCCGAAGCTTCCAACGAGTGGCGAACGCTCGTCCGGTGTCAGAAACCACTGGAAATGCACTTGCAGCGAAGGAAACGGGCCGAGCTCGAGGACTTCCGGTGCTCGTCCCAAGAAAACGCGAGCGGGAATGCCCCGGACTCAGTTTTCTCGTCCTGGGGTAAAAAGCGGTCCCCCGACGGTTTCTTCCCTTTGCTCCGTATTGGTCATAAGTCTTTCGATCTTCGGGTCTCGTGCTCCGAGGACTTCAACCCACACTCCTGGCATGCTCCCTGACACGTTTTCCGGAGGTATAGGTCGGGAAGCGAGCTCGTTGGAGGGAGAACTGTGGTGCGACCCAAAACGGTCCAAAAGATGGCCGAAGCTTCCAACGAGTGGCGAACGCTCGTTCGGTGTCAGAAACCACTGGAAATGCACTTGCAGCGAAGGAAACGGGCCGAGCTCGAGGACTTCCGGTGCTCGTCCCAAGAAAACGCGAGCGGGAATGCCCCGGACTCAGTTTTCTCGTCCTGGGGTAAAAAGCGGTCCCCCGACGGTTTCTTCCCTTTGCTCCGTATTGGTCATAAGTCTTTCGATCTTCGGGTCTCGTGCTCCGAGGACTTCAACCCACACTCCTGGCATGCTCCCTGACACGTTTTCCGGAGGTATAGGTCGGGAAGCGAGCTCGTTGGAGGGAGAACTGTGGTGCGACCCAAAACGGTCCAAAAGATGGCCGAAGCTTCCAACGAGTGGCGAACGCTCGTCCGGTGCCAGAAACCACTGGAAATGCACTTGCAGCGAAGGAAACGGGCCGAGCTCGAGGACTTCCGGTGCTCGTCCCAAGAAAACGCGAGCGGGAATGCCCCGGACTCAGTTTTCTCGTCCTGGGGTAAAAAGCGGTCCCCCGACGGTTTCTTCCCTTTGCTCCGTATTGGTCATAAGTCTTTCGATCTTCGGGTCTCGTGCTCCGAGGACTTCAACCCACACTCCTGGCATGCTCCCTGACACGTTTTCCGGAGGTATAGGTCGGGAAGCGAGCTCGTTGGAGGGAGAACTGTGGTGCGACCCAAAACGGTCCAAAAGATGGCCGAAGCGTCCAACGAGTGGCGAACGCTCGTCCGGTGCCAGAAACCACTGGAAATGCACTTGCAGCGAAGGAAACGGGCCGAGCTCGAGGACTTCCGGTGCTCGTCCCAAGAAAACGCGAGCGGGAATGCCCCGGACTCAGTTTTCTCGTCCTGGGGTAAAAAGCGGTCCCCCGACGGTTTCTTCCCTTTGCTCCGTATTGGTCATAAGTCTTTCGATCTTCGGGGCTCGTGCTCCGAGGACTTCAACCCACACTCCTGGCATGCTCCCTGACACGTTTTCCGGAGGTATAGGTCGGGAAGCGAGCTCGTTGGAGGGAGAACTGTGGTGCGACCCAAAACGGTCCAAAAGATGGCCGAAGCTTCCAACGAGTGGCGAACGCTCGTCCGGTGCCAGAAACCACTGGAAATGCACTTGCAGCGAAGGAAACGGGCCGAGCTCGAGGACTTCCGGTGCTCGTCCCAAGAAAACGCGAGCGGGAATGCCCCGGACTCAGTTTTCTCGTCCTGGGGTAAAAAGCGGTCCCCCGACGGTTTCTTCCCTTTGCTCCGTATTGGTCATAAGTCTTTCGATCTTCGGGTCTCGTGCTCCGAGGACTTCAACCCACACTCCTGGCATGCTCCCTGACACGTTTTCCGGAGGTATAGGTCGGGAAGCGAGCTCGTTGGAGGGAGAACTGTGGTGCGACCCAAAACGGTCCAAAAGATGGCCGAAGCTTCCAACGAGTGGCGAACGCTCGTCCGGTGCCAGAAACCACTGGAAATGCACTTGCAGCGAAGGAAACGGGCCGAGCTCGAGGACTTCCGGTGCTCGTCCCAAGAAAACGCGAGCGGGAATGCCCCGGACTCAGTTTTCTCGTCCTGGGGTAAAAAGCGGTCCCCCGACGGTTTCTTCCCTTTGCTTCGTATTGGTCATAAGTCTTTCGATCTTCGGGTCTCGTGCTCCGAGGACTTCAACCCACACTCCTGGCATGCTCCCTGACACGTTTTCCGGAGGTATAGGTCGGGAAGCGAGCTCGTTGGAGGGAGAACTGTGGTGCGACCCAAAACAGTCCAAAAGATGGCCGAAGCTTCCAACGAGTGGAGAACGCTCGTCCGGTGCCAGAAACCACTGGAAATGCACTTGCAGCGAAGGAAACGGGCCGAGCTCGAGGACTTCCGGTGCTCGTCCCAAGAAAACGCGAGCGGGAATGCCCCAGACTCAGTTTTCTCGTCCTGGGGTAAAAAGCGGTCCCCCGACGGTTTCTTCCCTTTGCTCCGTATTGGTCATAAGTCTTTCGATCTTCGGGTTTCGTGCTCCGAGGACTTCAACCCACACTCCTGGCATGCTCCCTGACACGTTTTCCGGAGGTATAGGTCGGGAAGCGAGCTCGTTGGAGGGAGAACTGTGGTGCGACCCAAAACGGTCCAAAAGATGGCCGAAGCTTCCAACGAGTGGCGAACGCTCGTTCGGTGTCAGAAACCACTGGAAATGCACTTGCAGCGAAGGAAACGGGCCGAGCTCGAGGACTTCCGGTGCTCGTCCCAAGAAAACGCGAGCGGGAATGCCCCGGACTCAGTTTTCTCGTCCTGGGGTAAAAAGCGGTCCCCCGACGGTTTCTTCCCTTTGCTCCGTATTGGTCATAAGTCTTTCGATCTTCGGGTCTCGTGCTCCGAGGACTTCAACCCACACTCCTGGCATGCTCCCTGACACGTTTCTCGGAGGTATAGGTCGGGAAGCGAGCTCGTTGGAGGGAGAACTGTGGTGCGACCCAAAACGGTCCAAAAGATGGCCGAAGCTTCCAACGAGTGGCGAACGCTCGTCCGGTGCCAGAAACCACTGGAAATGCACTTGCAGCGAAGGAAACGGGCCGAGCTCGAGGACTTCCGGTGCTCGTCCCAAGAAAACGCGAGCGGGAATGCCCCGGACTCAGTTTTCTCGTCCTGGGGTAAAAAGCGGTCCCCCGACGGTTTCTTCCCTTTGCTCCGTATTGGTCATAAGTCTTTCGATCTTCGGGTCTCGTGCTCCGAGGACTTCAACCCACACTCCTGGCATGCTCCCTGACACGTTTTCCGGAGGTATAGGTCGGGAAGCGAGCTCGTTGGAGGGAGAACTGTGGTGTGACCCAAAACGGTCCAAAAGATGGCCGAAGCGTCCAACGAGTGGCGAACGCTCGTCCGGTGCCAGAAACCACTGGAAATGCACTTGCAGCGAAGGAAACGGGCCGAGCTCGAGGACTTCCGGTGCTCGTCCCAAGAAAACGCGAGCGGGAATGCCCCGGACTCAGTTTTCTCGTCCTGGGGTAAAAAGCGGTCCCCCGACGGTTTCTTCCCTTTGCTCCGTATTGGTCATAAGTCTTTCGATCTTCGGGGCTCGTGCTCCGAGGACTTCAACCCACACTCCTGGCATGCTCCCTGACACGTTTTCCGGAGGTATAGGTCGGGAAGCGAGCTCGTTGGAGGGAGAACTGTGGTGCGACCCAAAACGGTCCAAAAGATGGCCGAAGCTTCCAACGAGTGGCGAACGCTCGTCCGGTGCCAGAAACCACTGGAAATGCACTTGCAGCGAAGGAAACGGGCCGAGCTCGAGGACTTCCGGTGCTCGTCCCAAGAAAACGCGAGCGGGAATGCCCCGGACTCAGTTTTCTCGTCCTGGGTAAAAAGCGGTCCCCCGACGGTTTCTTCCCTTTGCTCCGTATTGGTCATAAGTCTTTCGATCTTCGGGTCTCGTGCTCCGAGGACTTCAACCCACACTCCTGGCATGCTCCCTGACACGTTTTCCGGAGGTATAGGTCGGGAAGCGAGCTCGTTGGAGGGAGAACTGTGGTGCGACCCAAAACGGTCCAAAAGATGGCCGAAGCTTCCAACGAGTGGCGAACGCTCGTCCGGTGCCAGAAACCACTGGAAATGCACTTCCAGCGAAGGAAACGGGCCGAGCTCGAGGACTTCCGGTGCTCGTCCCAAGAAAACGCGAGCGGGAATGCCCCGGACTCAGTTTTCTCGTCCTGGGTAAAAAGCGGTCCCCCGACGGTTTCTTCCCTTTGCTCCGTATTGGTCATAAGTCTTTCGATCTTCGGGTCTCGTGCTCCGAGGACTTCAACCCACACTCCTGGCATGCTCCCTGACACGTTTTCCGGAGGTATAGGTCGGGAAGCGAGCTCGTTGGAGGGAGAACTGTGGTGCGACCCAAAACGGTCCAAAAGATGGCCGAAGCTTCCAACGAGTGGCGAACGCTCGTCCGGTGCCAGAAACCACTGGAAATGCACTTCCAGCGAAGGAAACGGGCCGAGCTCGAGGACTTCCGGTGCTCGTCCCAAGAAAACGCGAGCGGGAATGCCCCGGACTCAGTTTTCTCGTCCTGGGGTAAAAAGCGGTCCCCCGACGGTTTCTTCCCTTTGCTCCGTATTGGTCATAAGTCTTTCGATCTTCGGGTCTCGTGCTCCGAGGACTTCAACCCACACTCCTGGCATGCTCTCTGACACGTTTTCCGGAGGTATAGGTCGGGAAGCGAGCTCGTTGGAGGGAGAACTGTGGTGCGACCCAAAACAGTCCAAAAGATGGCCGAAGCTTCCAACGAGTGGCGAACGCTCGTCCGGTGCCAGAAACCACTGGAAATGCACTTGCAGCGAAGGAAACGGGCCGAGCTCGAGGACTTCCGGTGCTCGTCCCAAGAAAACGCGAGCGGGAATGCCCCGGACTCAGTTTTCTCGTCCTGGGGTAAAAAGCGGTCCCCCGACGGTTTCTTCCCTTTGCTCCGTATTGGTCATAAGTCTTTCGATCTTCGGGTCTCGTGCTCCGAGGACTTCAACCCACACTCCTGGCATGCTCCCTGACACGTTTTCCGGAGGTATAGGTCGGGAAGCGAGCTCGTTGGAGGGAGAACTGTGGTGCGACCCAAAACGGTCCAAAAGATGGCCGAAGCTTCCAACGAGTGGCGAACGCTCGTCCGGTGCCAGAAACCACTGGAAATGCACTTGCAGCGAAGGAAACGGGCCGAGCTCGAGGACTTCCGGTGCTCGTCCCAAGAAAACGCGAGCGGGAATGCCCCGGACTCAGTTTTCTCGTCCTGGGGTAAAAAGCGGTCCCCCGACGGTTTCTTCCCTTTGCTCCGTATTGGTCATAAGTCTTTCGATCTTCGGATCTCGTGCTCCGAGGACTTCAACCCACACTCCTGGCATGCTCCCTGACACGTTTTCCGGAGGTATAGGTCGGGAAGCGAGCTCGTTGGAGGGAGAACTGTGGTGCGACCCAAAACGGTCCAAAAGATGGCCGAAGCTTCCAACGAGTGGCGAACGCTCGTCCGGTGCCAGAAACCACTGGAAATGCACTTGCAGCGAAGGAAACGGGCCGAGCTCGAGGACTTCCGGTGCTCGTCCCAAGAAAACGCGAGCGGGAATGCCCCGGACTCAGTTTTCTCGTCCTGGGGTAAAAAGCGGTCCCCCGACGGTTTCTTCCCTTTGCTCCGTATTGGTCATAAGTCTTTCGATCTTCGGGTCTCGTGCTCCGAGGACTTCAACCCACACTCCTGGCATGCTCCCTGACACGTTTTCCGGAGGTATAGGTCGGGAAGCGAGCTCGTTGGAGGGAGAACTGTGGTGCGACCCAAAACGGTCCAAAAGATGGCCGAAGCTTCCAACGAGTGGCGAACGCACGTCCGGTGCCAGAAACCACTGGAAATGCACTTGCAGCGAAGGAAACGGGCCGAGCTCGAGGACTTCCGGTGCTCGTCCCAAGAAAACGCGAGCGGGAATGCCCCGGACTCAGTTTTCTCGTCCTGGGGTAAAAAGCGGTCCCCCGACGGTTTCTTCCCTTTGCTCCGTATTGGTCATAAGTCTTTCGATCTTCGGGTCTCGTGCTCCGAGGACTTCAACCCACACTCCTGGCATGCTCCCTGACACGTTTTCCGGAGGTATAGGTCGGGAAGCGAGCTCGTTGGAGGGAGAACTGTGGTGCGACCCAAAACGGTCCAGAAGATGGCCGAAGCTTCCAACGAGTGGCGAACGCTCGTCCGGTGTCAGAAACCACTGGAAATGCACTTGCAGCGAAGGAAACGGGCCGAGCTCGAGGACTTCCGGTGCTCGTCCCAAGAAAACGCGAGCGGGAATGCCCCGGACTCAGTTTTCTCGTCCTGGGGTAAAAAGCGGTCCCCCGACGGTTTCTTCCCTTTGCTTCGTATTGGTCATAAGTCTTTCGATCTTCCGGTCTCGTGCTCCGAGGACTTCAACCCACACTCCTGGCATGCTCCCTGACACGTTTTCCGGAGGTATAGGTCGGGAAGCGAGCTCGTTGGAGGGAGAACTGTGGTGCGACCCAAAACGGTCCAAAAGATGGCCGAAGCTTCCAACGAGTGGCGAACGCTCGTTCGGTGTCAGAAACCACTGGAAATGCACTTGCAGCGAAGGAAACGGGCCGAGCTCGAGGACTTCCGGTGCTCGTCCCAAGAAAACGCGAGCGGGAATGCCCCGGACTCAGTTTTCTCGTCCTGGGGTAAAAAGCGGTCCCCCGACGGTTTCTTCCCTTTGCTCCGTATTGGTCATAAGTCTTTCGATCTTCGGGTCTCGTGCTCCGAGGACTTCAACCCACACTCCTGGCATGCTCCCTGACACGTTTTCCGGAGGTATAGGTCGGGAAGCGAGCTCGTTGGAGGGAGAACTGTGGTGCGACCCAAAACGGTCCAAAAGATGGCCGAAGCTTCCAACGAGTGGCGAACGCTCGTCCGGTGCCAGAAACCACTGGAAATGCACTTGCAGCGAAGGAAACGGGCCGAGCTCGAGGACTTCCGGTGCTCGTCCCAAGAAAACGCGAGCGGGAATGCCCCGGACTCAGTTTTCTCGTCCTGGGGTAAAAAGCGGTCCCCCGACGGTTTCTTCCCTTTGCTCCGTATTGGTCATAAGTCTTTCGATCTTCGGGTCTCGTGCTCCGAGGACTTCAACCCACACTCCTGGCATGCTCCCTGACACGTTTTCCGGAGGTATAGGTCGGGAAGCGAGCTCGTTGGAGGGAGAACTGTGGTGCGACCCAAAACGGTCCAAAAGATGGCCGAAGCGTCCAACGAGTGGCGAACGCTCGTCCGGTGCCAGAAACCACTGGAAATGCACTTGCAGCGAAGGAAACGGGCCGAGCTCGAGGACTTCCGGTGCTCGTCCCAAGAAAACGCGAGCGGGAATGCCCCGGACTCAGTTTTCTCGTCCTGGGGTAAAAAGCGGTCCCCCGACGGTTTCTTCCCTTTGCTCCGTATTGGTCATAAGTCTTTCGATCTTCGGGTCTCGTGCTCCGAGGACTTCAACCCACACTCCTGGCATGCTCCCTGACACGTTTTCCGGAGGTATAGGTCGGGAAGCGAGCTCGTTGGAGGGAGAACTGTGGTGCGACCCAAAACGGTCCAAAAGATGGCCGAAGCGTCCATCGAGTGGCGAACGCTCGTCCGGTGCCAGAAACCACTGGAAATGCACTTGCAGCGAAGGAAACGGGCCGAGCTCGAGGACTTCCGGTGCTCGTCCCAAGAAAACGCGAGCGGGAATGCCCCGGACTCAGTTTTCTCGTCCTGGGGTAAAAAGCGGTCCCCCGACGGTTTCTTCCCTTTGCTCCGTATTGGTCAAAAGTCTTTCGATCTTCGGGGCTCGTGCTCCGAGGACTTCAACCCACACTCCTGGCATGCTCCCTGACACGTTTTCCGGAGGTATAGGTCGGGAAGCGAGCTCGTTGGAGGGAGAACTGTGGTGCGACCCAAAACGGTCCAAAAGATGGCCGAAGCTTCCAACGAGTGGCGAACGCTCGTCCGGTGCCAGAAACCACTGGAAATGCACTTGCAGCGAAGGAAACGGGCCGAGCTCGAGGACTTCCGGTGCTCGTCCCAAGAAAACGCGAGCGGGAATGCCCCGGACTCAGTTTTCTCGTCCTGGGGTAAAAAGCGGTCCCCCGACGGTTTCTTCCCTTTGCTCCGTATTGGTCATAAGTCTTTCGATCTTCGGGTCTCGTGCTCCGAGGACTTTAACCCACACTCCTGGCATGCTCCCTGACACGTTTTCCGGAGGTATAGGTCGGGAAGCGAGCTCGTTGGAGGGAGAACTGTGGTGCGACCCAAAACGGTCCAAAAGATGGCCGAAGCTTCCAACGAGTGGCGAACGCTCGTCCGTTGCCAGAAACCACTGGAAATGCACTTGCAGCGAAGGAAACGGGCCGAGCTCGAGGACTTCCGGTGCTCGTCCCAAGAAAACGCGAGCGGGAATGCCCCGGACTCAGTTTTCTCGTCCTGGGGTAAAAAGCGGTCCCCCGACGGTTTCTTCCCTTTGCTCCGTATTGGTCATAAGTCTTTCGATCTTCGGGTCTCGTGCTCCGAGGACTTCAACCCACACTCCTGGCATGCTCCCTGACACGTTTTCCGGAGGTATAGGTCGGGAAGCGAGCTCGTTGGAGGGAGAACTGTGGTGCGACCCAAAACAGTCCAAAAGATGGCCGAAGCTTCCAACGAGTGGCGAACGCTCGTCCGGTGCCAGAAACCACTGGAAATGCACTTGCAGCGAAGGAAACGGGCCGAGCTCGAGGACTTCCGGTGCTCGTCCCAAGAAAACGCGAGCGGGAATGCCCCGGACTCAGTTTTCTCGTCCTGGGGTAAAAAGCGGTCCCCCGACGGTTTCTTCCCTTTGCTCCGTATTGGTCATAAGTCTTTCGATCTTCGGGTCTCGTGCTCCGAGGACTTCAACCCACACTCCTGGCATGCTCCCTGACACGTTTTCCGGAGGTATAGGTCGGGAAGCGAGCTCGTTGGAGGGAGAACTGTGGTGCGACCCAAAACGGTCCAAAAGATGGCCGAAGCTTCCAACGAGTGGCGAACGCTCGTCCGGTGCCAGAAACCACTGGAAATGCACTTGCAGCGAAGGAAACGGGCCGAGCTCGAGGACTTCCGGTGCTCGTCCCAAGAAAACGCGAGCGGGAATGCCCCGGACTCAGTTTTCTCGTCCTGGGGTAAAAAGCGGTCCCCCGACGGTTTCTTCCCTTTGCTCCGTATTGGTCATAAGTCTTTCGATCTTCGGATCTCGTGCTCCGAGGACTTCAACCCACACTCCTGGCATGCTCCCTGACACGTTTTCCGGAGGTCTAGGTCGGGAAGCGAGCTCGTTGGAGGGAGAACTGTGGTGCGACCCAAAACGGTCCAAAAGATGGCCGAAGCTTCCAACGAGTGGCGAACGCTCGTCCGGTGCCAGAAACCACTGGAAATGCACTTGCAGCGAAGGAAACGGGCCGAGCTCGAGGACTTCCGGTGCTCGTCCCAAGAAAACGCGAGCGGGAATGCCCCGGACTCAGTTTTCTCGTCCTGGGGTAAAAAGCGGTCCCCCGACGGTTTCTTCCCTTTGCTCCGTATTGGTCATAAGTCTTTCGATCTTCGGGTCTCGTGCTCCGAGGACTTCAACCCACACTCCTGGCATGCTCCCTGACACGTTTTCCGGAGGTATAGGTCGGGAAGCGAGCTCGTTGGAGGGAGAACTGTGGTGCGACCCAAAACGGTCCAAAAGATGGCCGAAGCTTCCAACGAGTGGCGAACGCTCGTCCGGTGCCAGAAACCACTGGAAATGCACTTGCAGCGAAGGAAACGGGCCGAGCTCGAGGACTTCCGGTGCTCGTCCCAAGAAAACGCGAGCGGGAATGCCCCGGACTCAGTTTTCTCGTCCTGGGGTAAAAAGCGGTCCCCCGACGGTTTCTTCCCTTTGCTCCGTATTGGTCATAAGTCTTTCGATCTTCGGGTCTCGTGCTCCGAGGACTTCAACCCACACTCCTGGCATGCTCCCTGACACGTTTTCCGGAGGTATAGGTCGGGAAGCGAGCTCGTTGGAGGGAGAACTGTGGTGCGACCCAAAACAGTCCAAAAGATGGCCGAAGCTTCCAACGAGTGGCGAACGCTCGTCCGGTGCCAGAAACCACTGGAAATGCACTTGCAGCGAAGGAAACGGGCCGAGCTCGAGGACTTCCGGTGCTCGTCCCAAGAAAACGCGAGCGGGAATGCCCCGGACTCAGTTTTCTCGTCCTGGGGTAAAAAGCGGTCCCCCGACGGTTTCTTCCCTTTGCTCCGTATTGGTCATAAGTCTTTCGATCTTCGGGTCTCGTGCTCCGAGGACTTCAACCCACACTCCTGGCATGCTCCCTGACACGTTTTCCGGAGGTATAGGTCGGGAAGCGAGCTCGTTGGAGGGAGAACTGTGGTGCGACCCAAAACGGTCCAAAAGATGGCCGAAGCTTCCAACGAGTGGCGAACGCTCGTCCGGTGCCAGAAACCACTGGAAATGCACTTGCAGCGAAGGAAACGGGCCGAGCTCGAGGACTTCCGGTGCTCGTCCCAAGAAAACGCGAGCGGGAATGCCCCGGACTCAGTTTTCTCGTCCTGGGGTAAAAAGCGGTCCCCCGACGGTTTCTTCCCTTTGCTCCGTATTGGTCATAAGTCTTTCGATCTTCGGATCTCGTGCTCCGAGGACTTCAACCCACACTCCTGGCATGCTCCCTGACACGTTTTCCGGAGGTATAGGTCGGGAAGCGAGCTCGTTGGAGGGAGAACTGTGGTGCGACCCAAAACGGTCCAAAAGATGGCCGAAGCTTCCAACGAGTGGCGAACGCTCGTCCGGTGCCAGAAACCACTGGAAATGCACTTGCAGCGAAGGAAACGGGCCGAGCTCGAGGACTTCCGGTGCTCGTCCCAAGAAAACGCGAGCGGGAATGCCCCGGACTCAGTTTTCTCGTCCTGGGGTAAAAAGCGGTCCCCCGACGGTTTCTTCCCTTTGCTCCGTATTGGTCATAAGTCTTTCGATCTTCGGGTCTCGTGCTCCGAGGACTTCAACCCACACTCCTGGCATGCTCCCTGACACGTTTTCCGGAGGTATAGGTCGGGAAGCGAGCTCGTTGGAGGGAGAACTGTGGTGCGACCCAAAACGGTCCAAAAGATGGCCGAAGCTTCCAACGAGTGGCGAACGCACGTCCGGTGCCAGAAACCACTGGAAATGCACTTGCAGCGAAGGAAACGGGCCGAGCTCGAGGACTTCCGGTGCTCGTCCCAAGAAAACGCGAGCGGGAATGCCCCGGACTCAGTTTTCTCGTCCTGGGGTAAAAAGCGGTCCCCCGACGGTTTCTTCCCTTTGCTCCGTATTGGTCATAAGTCTTTCGATCTTCGGGTCTCGTGCTCCGAGGACTTCAACCCACACTCCTGGCATGCTCCCTGACACGTTTTCCGGAGGTATAGGTCGGGAAGCGAGCTCGTTGGAGGGAGAACTGTGGTGCGACCCAAAACGGTCCAAAAGATGGCCGAAGCTTCCAACGAGTGGCGAACGCTCGTCCGGTGTCAGAAACCACTGGAAATGCACTTGCAGCGAAGGAAACGGGCCGAGCTCGAGGACTTCCGGTGCTCGTCCCAAGAAAACGCGAGCGGGAATGCCCCGGACTCAGTTTTCTCGTCCTGGGGTAAAAAGCGGTCCCCCGACGGTTTCTTCCCTTTGCTCCGTATTGGTCATAAGTCTTTCGATCTTCGGGTCTCGTGCTCCGAGGACTTCAACCCACACTCCTGGCATGCTCCCTGACACGTTTTCCGGAGGTATAGGTCGGGAAGCGAGCTCGTTGGAGGGAGAACTGTGGTGCGACCCAAAACGGTCCAAAAGATGGCCGAAGCTTCCAACGAGTGGCGAACGCTCGTCCGGTGCCAGAAACCACTGGAAATGCACTTGCAGCGAAGGATACGGGCCGAGCTCGAGGACTTCCGGTGCTCGTCCCAAGAAAACGCGAGCGGGAATGCCCCGGACTCAGTTTTCTCGTCCTGGGGTAAAAAGCGGTCCCCCGACGGTTTCTTCCCTTTGCTCCGTATTGGTCATAAGTCTTTCGATCTTCGGGTCTCGTGCTCCGAGGACTTCAACCCACACTCCTGGCATGCTCCCTGACACGTTTTCCGGAGGTATAGGTCGGGAAGCGAGCTCGTTGGAGGGAGAACTGTGGTGCGACCCAAAACGGTCCAAAAGATGGCCGAAGCTTCCAACGAGTGGCGAACGCTCGTCCGGTGCCAGAAACCACTGGAAATGCACTTGCAGCGAAGGAAACGGGCCGAGCTCGAGGACTTCCGGTGCTCGTCCCAAGAAAACGCGAGCGGGAATGCCCCGGACTCAGTTTTCTCGTCCTGGGGTAAAAAGCGGTCCCCCGACGGTTTCTTCCCTTTGCTCCGTATTGGTCATAAGTCTTTCGATCTTCGGGTCTCGTGCTCCGAGGACTTCAACCCACACTCCTGGCATGCTCCCTGACACGTTTTCCAGAGGTATAGGTCGGGAAGCGAGCTCGTTGGAGGGAGAACTGTGGTGCGACCCAAAACGGTCCAAAAGATGGCCGAAGCTTCCAACGAGTGGCGAACGCTCGTCCGGTGTCAGAAACCACTGGAAATGCACTTGCAGCGAAGGAAACGGGCCGAGCTCGAGGACTTCCGGTGCTCGTCCCAAGAAAACGCGAGCGGGAATGCCCCGGACTCAGTTTTCTCGTCCTGGGGTAAAAAGCGGTCCCCCGACGGTTTCTTCCCTTTGCTCCGTATTGGTCATAAGTCTTTCGATCTTCGGGTCTCGTGCTCCGAGGACTTCAACCCACACTCCTGGCATGCTCCCTGACACGTTTTCCGGAGGTATAGGTCGGGAAGCGAGCTCGTTGGAGGGAGAACTGTGGTGCGACCCAAAACGGTCCAAAAGATGGCCGAAGCTTCCAACGAGTGGCGAACGCTCGTCCGGTGCCAGAAACCACTGGAAATGCACTTGCAGCGAAGGAAACGGGCCGAGCTCGAGGACTTCCGGTGCTCGTCCCAAGAAAACGCGAGCGGGAATGCTCCGGACTCAGTTTTCTCGTCCTGGGGTAAAAAGCGGACCCCCGACGGTTTCTTCCCTTTGCTCCGTATTGGTCATAAGTCTTTCGATCTTCGGGTCTCGTGCTCCGAGGACTTCAACCCACACTCCTGGCATGCTCCCTGACACGTTTTCCGGAGGTATAGGTCGGGAAGCGAGCTCGTTGGAGGGAGAACTGTGGTGCGACCCAAAACGGTCCAAAAGATGGCCGAAGCTTCCAACGAGTGGCGAACTCTCGTCCGGTGCCAGAAACCACTGGAAATGCACTTGCAGCGAAGGAAACGGGCCGAGCTCGAGGACTTCCGGTGCTCGTCCCAAGAAAACGCGAGCGGGAATGCTCCGGACTCAGTTTTCTCGTCCTGGGGTAAAAAGCGGACCCCCGACGGTTTCTTCCCTTTGCTCCGTATTGGTCATAAGTCTTTCGATCTTCGGGTCTCGTGCTCCGAGGACTTCAACCCACACTCCTGGCATGCTCCCTGACACGTTTTCCGGAGGTATAGGTCGGGAAGCGAGCTCGTTGGAGGGAGAACTGTGGTGCGACCCAAAACGGTCCAAAAGATGGCCGAAGCTTCCAACGAGTGGCGAACGCTCGTCCGGTGTCAGAAACCACTGGAAATGCACTTGCAGCGAAGGAAACGGGCCGAGCTCGAGGACTTCCGGTGCTCGTCCCAAGAAAACGCGAGCGGGAATGCCCCGGACTCAGTTTTCTCGTCCTGGGGTAAAAGCTGTCCCCCGACGGTTTCTTCCCTTTGCTCCGTATTGGTCATAAGTCTTTCGATCTTCGGGTCTCGTGCTCCGAGGACTTCAACCCACACTCCTGGCATGCTCCCTGACACGTTTTCCGGAGGTATAGGTCGGGAAGCGAGCTCGTTGGAGGGAGAACTGTGGTGCGACCCAAAACGGTCCAAAAGATGGCCGAAGCTTCCAACGAGTGGCGAACGCTCGTCCGGTGTCAGAAACCACTGGAAATGCACTTGCAGCGAAGGAAACGGGCCGAGCTCGAGGACTTCCGGTGCTCGTCCCAAGAAAACGCGGGCGGGAATGCGCCGGACTCAGTTTTCTCGTCCTGGGGTAAAAAGCGGTCCCCCGACGGTTTCTTCCCTTTGCTCCGTATTGGTCATAAGTCTTTCGATCTTCGGGTCTCGTGCTCCAAGGACTTCAACCCACACTCCTGGCATGCTCCCTGACACGTTTTCTGGAGGTATAGGTCGGGAAGCGAGCTCGTTGGAGGGAGAACTGTGGTGCGACCCAAAACGGTCCAAAAGATGGCCGAAGCTTCCAACGAGTGGCGAACGCTCGTCCGGTGTCAGAAACCACTGGAAATGCACTTGCAGCGAAGGAAACGGGCCGAGCTCGAGGTCTTCCGGTGCTCGTCCCAAGAAAACGCGGGCGGGAATGCCCTGGACTCCGTTTTCTCGTCCTGGGGTAAAAAGCGGTCCCCCGACGGTTTCTTCCCTTTGCTCCGTATTGGTCATAAGTCTTTCGATCTTCGGGTCTCGTGCTCCGAGGACTTCAACCCACACTCCTGGCATGCTCCCTGACACGTTTTCCGGAGGTATAGGTCGGGAAGCGAGCTCGTTGGAGGGAGAACTGTGGTGCGACCCAAAACGGTCCAAAAGATGGCCGAAGCTTCCAACGAGTGGCGAACGCTCGTCCGGTGTCAGAAACCACTGGAAATGCACTTGCAGCGAAGGAAACGGGCCGAGCTCGAGGACTTCCGGTGCTCGTCCCAAGAAAACGCGAGCGGGAATGCCCCGGACTCAGTTTTCTCGTCCTGGGGTAAAAAGTGGTCCCCCGACGGTTTCTTCCCTTTGCTCCGTATTGGTCATAAGTCTTTCGATCTTCGGGTCTCGTGCTCCGAGGACTTCAACCCACACTCCTGGCATGCTCCCTGACACGTTTTCCGGAGGTATAGGTCGGGAAGCGAGCTCGTTGGAGGGAGAACTGTGGTGCGACCCAAAACGGTCCAAAAGATGGCCGAAGCTTCCAACGAGTGGCGAACGCTCGTCCGGTGTCAGAAACCACTGGAAATGCACTTGCAGCGAAGGAAACGGACCGAGCTCGAGGACTTCCGGTGCTCGTCCCAAGAAAACGCGGGCGGGAATGCCCCGGACTCAGTTTTCTCGTCCTGGGGTAAAAAGCGGTCCCCCGACGGTTTCTTCCCTTTGCTCCGTATTGGTCATAAGTCTTTCGATCTTCGGGTCTCGTGCTCCGAGGACTTCAACCCACACTCCTGGCATGCTCCCTGACACGTTTTCCGGAGGTATAGGTCGGGAAGCGAGCTCGTTGGAGGGAGAACTGTGGTGCGACCCAAAACGGTCCAAAAGATGGCCGAAGCTTCCAACGAGTGGCGAACGCTCGTCCGGTGTCAGAAACCACTGGAAATGCACTTGCAGCGAAGGAAACGGGCCGAGCTCGAGTACTTCCGGTGCTCGTCCCAAGAAAACGCGGGCGGGAATGCCCCGGACTCAGTTTTCTCGTCCTGGGGTAAAAAGCGGTCCCCCGACGGTTTCTTCCCTTTGCTCCGTATTGGTCATAAGTCTTTCGATCTTCGGGTCTCGTGCTCCGAGGACTTCAACCCACACTCCTGGCATGCTCCCTGACACGTTTTCCGGAGGTATAGGTCGGGAAGCGAGCTCGTTGGAGGGAGAACTGTGGTGCGACCCAAAACGGTCCAAAAGATGGCCGAAGCTTCCAACGAGTGGCGACCGCTCGTCCGGTGTCAGAAACCACTAGAAATGCACTTGCAGCGAAGGAAACGGGCCGAGCTCGAGGACTTTCGGTGCTCGTCCCAAGAAAACGCGGGCGGGAATGCCCCGGACTCAGTTTTCTCGTCCTGGGGTAAAAAGCGGTCCCCCGACGGTTTCTTCCCTTTGCTCCGTATTGGTCATAAGTCTTTCGATCTTCGGGTCTCGTGCTCCGAGGACTTCAACCCACACTCCTAGCATGCTCCCTGACACGTTTTCCGGAGGTATAGGTCGGGAAGCGAGCTCGTTGGAGGGAGAACTGTGGTGCGACCCAAAACGGTCCAAAAGATGGCCGAAGCTTCCAACGAGTGGCGAACGCTCGTCCGGTGTCAGAAACCACTGGAAATGCACTTGCAGCGAAGGAAACGGGCCGAGCTCGAGTACTTCCGGTGCTCGTCCCAAGAAAACGCGGGCGGGAATGCCCCGGACTCAGTTTTCTCGTCCTGGGGTAAAAAGCGGTCCCCCGACGGTTTCTTCCCTTTGCTCCGTATTGGTCATAAGTCTTTCGATCTTCGGGTCTCGTGCTCCGAGGACTTCAACCCACACTCTTGGCATGCTCCCTGACACGTTTTCCGGAGGTATAGGTCGGGAAGCGAGCTCGTTGGAGGGAGAACTGTGGTGCGACCCAAAACGGTCCAAAAGATGGCCGAAGCTTCCAACGAGTGGCGAACGCTCGTCCGGTGTCAGAAACCACTGGAAATGCACTTGCAGCGAAGGAAACGGGCCGAGCTCGAGGACTTCCGGTGCTCGTCCCAAGAAAACGCGGGCGGGAATGCCCTGGACTCAGTTTTCTCGTCCTGGGGTAAAAAGCGGTCCCCCGACGGTTTCTTCCCTTTGCTCCGTATTGGTCATAAGTCTTTCGATCTTCGGGTCTCGTGCTCCGAGGACTTCAACCCACACTCCTGGCATGCTCCCTGACACGTTTTCCGGAGGTATAGGTCGGGAAGCGAGCTCGTTGGAGGGAGAACTGTGGTGCGACCCAAAACGGTCCCAAAGATGGCCGAAGCTTCCAACGAGTGGCGAACGCTCGTCCGGTGTCAGAAACCACTGGAAATGCACTTGCAGCGAAGGAAACGGGCAGAGCTCGAGGACTTCCGGTGCTCGTCCCAAGAAAACGCGGGCGGGAATGCGCCGGACTCAGTTTTCTCGTCCTGGGGTAAAAAGCGGTCCCCCGACGGTTTCTTCCCTTTGCTCCGTATTGGTCATAAGTCTTTCGATCTTCGGGTCTCGTGCTCCAAGGACTTCAACCCACACTCCTGGCATGCTCCCTGACACGTTTTCCGGAGGTATAGGTCGGGAAGCGAGCTCGTTGGAGGGAGAACTGTGGTGCGACCCAAAACGGTCCAAAAGATGGCCGAAGCTTCCAACGAGTGGCGAACGCTCGTCCGGTGTCAGAGACCACTGGAAATGCACTTGCAGCGAAGGAAACGGGCCGAGCTCGAGGACTTCCGGTGCTCGTCCCAAGAAAACGCGGGCGGGAATGCGCCGGACTCAGTTTTCTCGTCCTGGGGTAAAAAGCGGTCCCCCGACGGTTTCTTCCCTTTGCTCCGTATTGGTCATAAGTCTTTCGATCTTCGGGTCTCGTGCTCCAAGGACTTCAACCCACACTCCTGGCATGCTCCCTGACACGTTTTCTGGAGGTATAGGTCGGGAAGCGAGCTCGTTGGAGGGAGAACTGTGGTGCGACCCAAAACGGTCCAAAAGATGGCCGAAGCTTCCAACGAGTGGCGAACGCTCGTCCGGTGTCAGAAACCACTGGAAATGCACTTGCAGCGAAGGAAACGGGCCGAGCTCGAGTACTTCTGGTGCTCGTCCCAAGAAAACGCGGGCGGGAATGCCCCGGACTCAGTTTTCTCGTCCTGGGGTAAAAAGCGGTCCCCCGACGGTTTCTTCCCTTTGCTCCGTATTGGTCATAAGTCTTTCGATCTTCGGGTCTCGTGCTCCGAGGACTTCAACCCACACTCTTGGCATGCTCCCTGACACGTTTTCCGGAGGTATAGGTCGGGAAGCGAGCTCGTTGGAGGGAGAACTGTGGTGCGACCCAAAACGGTCCAAAAGATGGCCGAAGCTTCCAACGAGTGGCGAACGCTCGTCCGGTGTCAGAAACCACTGGAAATGCACTTGCAGCGAAGGAAACGGGCCGAGCTCGAGGACTTCCGGTGCTCGTCCCAAGAAAACGCGGGCGGGAATGCCCTAGACTCAGTTTTCTCGTCCTGGGGTAAAAAGCGGTCCCCCGACGGTTTCTTCCCTTTGCTCCGTATTGGTCATAAGTCTTTCGATCTTCGGGTCTCGTGCTCCGAGGACTTCAACCCACACTCCTGGCATGCTCCCTGACACGTTTTCCGGAGGTATAGGTCGGGAAGCGAGCTCGTTGGAGGGAGAACTGTGGTGCGACCCAAAACGGTCCCAAAGATGGCCGAAGCTTCCAACGAGTGGCGAACGCTCGTCCGGTGTCAGAAACCACTGGAAATGCACTTGCAGCGAAGGAAACGGGCCGAGCTCGAGGACTTCCGGTGCTCGTCCCAAGAAAACGCGGGCGGGAATGCGCCGGACTCAGTTTTCTCGTCCTGGGGTAAAAAGCGGTCCCCCGACGGTTTCTTCCCTTTGCTCCGTATTGGTCATAAGTCTTTCGATCTTCGGGTCTCGTGCTCCAAGGACTTCAACCCACACTCCTGGCATGCTCCCTGACACGTTTTCCGGAGGTATAGGTCGGGAAGCGAGCTCGTTGGAGGGAGAACTGTGGTGCGACCCAAAAGGGTCCAAAAGATGGCCGAAGCTTCCAACGAGTGGCGAACGCTCGTCCGGTGTCAGAAACCACTGGAAATGCACTTGCAGCGAAGGAAACGGGCCGAGCTCGAGGTCTTCCGGTGCTCGTCCCAAGAAAACGCGGGCGGGAATGCCCTGGACTCCGTTTTCCTCGTCCTGGGGTAAAAAGCGGTCCCCCGACGGTTTCTTCCCTTTGCTCCGTATTGGTCATAAGTCTTTCGATCTTCGGGTCTCGTGCTCCGAGGACTTCAACCCACACTCCTGGCATGCTCCCTGACACGTTTTCCGGAGGTATAGGTCGGGAAGCGAGCTCGTTGGAGGGAGAACTGTGGTGCGACCCAAAACGGTCCAAAAGATGGCCGAAGCTTCCAACGAGTGGCGAACGCTCGTCCGGTGTCAGAAACCACTGGAAATGCATTTACAGCGAAGGAAACGGGCCGAGCTCGAGGACTTTCGGTGCGCGTCCCAAGAAAACGCGGGCGGGAATGCCCCGGACTCAGTTTTCTCGTCCTGGGGTAAAAAGCGGTCCCCCGACGGTTTCTTCCCTTTGCTCCGTATTGGTCATAAGTCTTTCGATCTTCGGGTCTCGTGCTCCGAGGACTTCAACCCACACTCCTGGCATGCTCCCTGACACGTTTTCCGGAGGTATAGGTCGGGAAGCGAGCTCGTTGGAGGGAGAACTGATGTGCGACCCAAAACGGTCCAAAAGATGGCCGAAGCTTCCAACGAGTGGCGAACGCTCGTCCGGTGTCAGAAACCACTGGAAATGCACTTGCAGCGAAGGAAACCGTCCGAGCTCGAGGACTTCCGGTGCTCGTCCCAAGAAAACGCGGGCGGGAATGCTTCGGACTCAGTTTTCTCGTCCTGGGGTAAAAAGCGGTCCCCCGACGGTTTCTTCCCTTTGCTCTGTATTGGTCATAAGTCTTTCGATCTTCGGGCTCGTGCTCCGAGGACTTCAACCCACACTCCTGGCATGCTCCCTGACACGTTTTCCGGAGGTATAGGTCGGGAAGCGAGCTCGTTGGAGGGAGAACTGTGGTGCGACCCAAAACGGTCCAAAAGATGGCCGAAGCTTCCAACGAGTGGCGAACGCTCGTCCGGTGTCAGAAACCACTGGAAATGCACTTGCAGCGAAGGAAACGGGCCGAGCTCGAGGTCTTCCGGTGCTCGTCCCAAGAAAACGCGGGCGGGAATGCCCTGGACTCCGTTTTCTCGTCCTGGGGTAAAAAGCGGTCCCCCGACGGTTTCTTCCCTTTGCTCCGTATTGGTCATAAGTCTTTCGATCTTCGGGTCTCGTGCTCCGAGGACTTCAACCCACACTCCTGGCATGCTCCCTGACACGTTTTCCGGAGGTATAGGTCGGGAAGCGAGCTCGTTGGAGGGAGAACTGTGGTGCGACCCAAAACGGTCCAAAAGATGGCCGAAGCTTCCAACGAGTGGCGAACGCTCGTCCGGTGTCAGAAACCACTGGAAATGCACTTGCAGCGAAGGAAACGGGCCGAGCTCGAGGACTTTCGGTGCGCGTCCCAAGAAAACGCGGGCGGGAATGCCCCGGACTCAGTTTTCTCGTCCTGGGGTAAAAAGCGGTCCCCCGACGGTTTCTTCCCTTTGCTCCGTATTGGTCATAAGTCTTTCGATCTTCGGGTCTCGTGCTCCGAGGACTTCAACCCACACTCCTGGCATGCTCCCTGACACGTTTTCCGGAGGTATAGGTCGGGAAGCGAGCTCGTTGGAGGGAGAACTGATGTGCGACCCAAAACGGTCCAAAAGATGGCCGAAGCTTCCAACGAGTGGCGAACGCTCGTCCGGTGTCAGAAACCACTGGAAATGCACTTGCAGCGAAGGAAACCGTCCGAGCTCGAGGACTTCCGGTGCTCGTCCCAAGAAAAACGCCGGCGGGAATGCTTCGGACTCAGTTTTCTCGTCCTGGGGTAAAAAGCGGTCCCCCGACGGTTTCTTCCCTTTGCTCTGTATTGGTCATAAGTCTTTCGATCTTCGGGTCTCGTGCTCCGAGGACTTCAACCCACACTCCTGGCATGCTCCCTGACACGTTTTCCGGAGGTATAGGTCGGGAAGCGAGCTCGTTGGAGGGAGAACTGTGGTGCGACCCAAAACGGTCCAAAAGATGGCCGAAGCTTCCAACGAGTGGCGAACGCTCGTCCGGTGTCAGAAACCACTGGAAATGCACTTGCAGCGAAGGAAACCGTCCGAGCTCGAGGACTTCCGGTGCTCGTCCCAAGAAAACGCGGGCGGGAATGCCCCGGACTCAGTTTTCTCGTCCTGGGGTAAAAAGCGGTCCCCCGACGGTTTCTTCCCTTTGCTCCGTATTGGTCATAAGTCTTTCGATCTTCGGGTCTCGTGCTCCGAGGACTTCAACCCACACTCCTGGCATGCTCCCTGACACGTTTTCCGGAGGTATAGGTCGGGAAGCGAGCTCGTTGGAGGGAGAACTGTGGTGCGACCCAAAACGGTCCAAAAGATGGCCGAAGCTTCCAACGAGTGGCGAACGCTCGTCCGGTGCCAGAAACCACTGGAAATGCACTTGCAGCGAAGGAAACGGGCCGAGCTCGAGGACTTCCGGTGCTCGTCCCAAGAAAACGCGGGCGGGAATGCCCCGAACTCAGTTTTCTCGTCCTGGGGTAAAAAGCGGTCCCCCGACGGTTTCTTCCCTTTGCTCCGTATTGGTCATAAGTCTTTCGATCTTCGGGTCTCGTGCTCCGAGGACTTCAACCCACACTCCTGGCATGCTCCCTGACACGTTTTCCGGAGGTATAGGTCGGGAAGCGAGCTCGTTGGAGGGAGAACTGTGGTGCGACCCAAAACGGTCCAAAAGATGGCCGAAGCTTCCAACGAGTGGCGAACGCTCGTCCGGTGTCAGAAACCACTGGAAATGCAGTTGCAGCGAAGGAAACGGGCCGAGCTCGAGGACTTCCGGTGCTCGTCCCAAGAAAACGCGAGCGGGAATGCCCCGGACTCAGTTTTCTCGTCCTGGGGTAAAAAGCGGTCCCCCGACGGTTTCTTCCCTTTGCTCCGTATTGGTCATAAGTCTTTCGATCTTCGGGTCTCGTGCTCCGAGGACTTCAACCCACACTCCTGGCATGCTCCCTGACACGTTTTCCGGAGGTATAGGTCGGGAAGCGAGCTCGTTGGAGGGAGAACTGTGGTGCGACCCAAAACGGTCCAAAAGATGGCCGAAGCTTCCAACGAGTGGCGAACGCTCGTCCGGTGTCAGAAACCACTGGAAATGCACTTGCAGCGAAGGAAACGGGCCGAGCTCGAGGACTTCCGGTGCTCGTCCCAAGAAAACGCGAGCGGGAATGCCCCGGACTCAGTTTTCTCGTCCTGGGGTAAAAAGCGGTCCCCCGACGGTTTCTTCCCTTTGCTCCGTATTGGTCATAAGTCTTTCGATCTTCGGGTCTCGTGCTCCGAGGACTTCAACCCACACTCCTGGCATGCTCCCTGACACGTTTTCCGGAGGTATAGGTCGGGAAGCGAGCTCGTTGGAGGGAGAACTATGGTGCGACCCAAAACGGTCCAAAAGATGGCCGAAGCTTCCAACGAGTGGCGAACGCTCGTCCGGTGTCAGAAACCACTGGAAATGCACTTGCAGCGAAGGAAACGGGCCGAGCTCGAGTACTTCCGGTGCTCGTCCCAAGAAAACGCGGGCGGGAATGTCCCGGACTCAGTTTTCTCGTCCTGGGGTAAAAAGCGGTCCCCCGACGGTTTCTTCCCTTTGCTCCGTATTGGTCATAAGTCTTTCGATCTTCGGGTCTCGTGCTCCGAGGACTTCAACCCACACTCTTGGCATGCTCCCTGACACGTTTTCCGGAGGTATAGGTTGGGAAGCGAGCTCGTTGGAGGGAGAACTGTGGTGCGACCCAAAACGGTCCAAAAGATGGCCGAAGCTTCCAACGAGTGGCGAACGCTCGTCCGGTGTCAGAAACCACTGGAAATGCACTTGCAGCGAAGGAAACGGGCCGAGCTCGAGGACTTCCGGTGCTCGTCCCAAGAAAACGCGGGCGGGAATGCCCTGGACTCAGTTTTCTCGTCCTGGGGTAAAAAGCGGTCCCCCGACGGTTTCTTCCCTTTGCTCCGTATTGGTCATAAGTCTTTCGATCTTCGGGTCTCGTGCTCCGAGGACTTCAACCCACACTCCTGGCATGCTCCCTGACACGTTTTCCGGAGGTATAGGTCGGGAAGCGAGCTCGTTGGAGGGAGAACTGTGGTGCGACCCAAAACGGTCCCAAAGATGGCCGAAGCTTCCAACGAGTGGCGAACGCTCGTCCGGTGTCAGAAACCACTGGAAATGCACTTGCAGCGAAGGAAACGGGCCGAGCTCGAGGACTTCCGGTGCTCGTCCCAAGAAAACGCGGGCGGGAATGCGCCGGACTCAGTTTTCTCGTCCTGGGGTAAAAAGCGGTCCCCCGACGGTTTCTTCCCTTTGCTCCGTATTGGTCATAAGTCTTTCGATCTTCGGGTCTCGTGCTCCAAGGACTTCAACCCACACTCCTGGCATGCTCCCTGACACGTTTTCCGGAGGTATAGGTCGGGAAGCGAGCTCGTTGGAGGGAGAACTGTGGTGCGACCCAAAACGGTCCAAAAGATGGCCGAAGCTTCCAACGAGTGGCGAACGCTCGTCCGGTGTCAGAAACCACTGGAAATGCACTTGCAGCGAAGGAAACGGGCCGAGCTCGAGGTCTTCCGGTGCTCGTCCCAAGAAAACGCGGGCGGGAATACCCTGGACTCCGTTTTCTCGTCCTGGGGTAAAAAGCGGTCCCCCGACGGTTTCTTCCCTTTGCTCCGTATTGGTCATAAGTCTTTCGATCTTCGGGTCTCGTGCTCCGAGGACTTCAACCCACACTCCTGGCATGCTCCCTGACACGTTTTCCGGAGGTATAGGTCGGGAAGCGAGCTCGTTGGAGGGAGAACTGTGGTGCGACCCAAAACGGTCCAAAAGATGGCCGAAGCTTCCAACGAGTGGCGAACGCTCGTCCGGTGTCAGAAACCACTGGAAATGCACTTGCAGCGAAGGAAACGGGCCGAGCTCGAGGACTTCCGGTGCTCGTCCCATGAAAACGCGAGCGGGAATGCCCCGGACTCAGTTTTCTCGTCCTGGGGTAAAAAGCGGTCCCCCGACGGTTTCTTCCCTTTGCTCCGTATTGGTCATAAGTCTTTCGATCTTCGGGTCTCGTGCTCCGAGGACTTCAACCCACACTCCTGGCATGCTCCCTGACACGTTTTCCGGAGGTATAGGTCGGGAAGCGAGCTCGTTGGAGGGAGAACTGTGGTGCGACCCAAAACGGTCCAAAAGATGGCCGAAGCTTCCAACGAGTGGCGAACGCTCGTCCGGTGTCAGAAACCACTGGAAATGCACTTGCAGCGAAGGAAACAGGCCGAGCTCGAGGACTTCCGGTGCTCGTCCCAAGAAAACGCGGGCGGGAATGCACCGGACTCAGTTTTCTCGTCCTGGGGTAAAAAGCGGTCCCCCGACGGTTTCTTCCCTTTGCTCTGTATTGGTCATAAGTCTTTCGATCTTCGGGTCTCGTGCTCCGAGGACTTCAACCCACACTCCTGGCATGCTCCCTGACACGTTTTCCGGAGGTATAGGTCGGGAAGCGAGCTCGTTGGAGGGAGAACTGTGGTGCGACCCAAAACGGTCCAAAAGATGGCCGAAGCTTCCAACGAGTGGCGAACGCTCGTCCGGTGTCAGAAACCACTGGAAATGCACTTGCAGCGAAGGAAACGGGCCGAGCTCGAGGACTTCCGGTGCGCGTCCCAAGAAAACGCGGGCGGGAATGCCCCGGACTCAGTTTTCTCGTCCTGGGGTAAAAAGCGGTCCCCCGACGGTTTCTTCCCTTTGCTCCGTATTGGTCATAAGTCTTTCGATCTTCGGGTCTCGTGCTCCGAGGACTTCAACCCACACTCCTGGCATGCTCCCTGACACGTTTTCCGGAGGTATAGGTCGGGAAGCGAGCTCGTTGGAGGGAGAACTGATGTGCGACCCAAAACGGTCCAAAAGATGGCCGAAGCTTCCAACGAGTGGCGAACGCTCGTCCGGTGTCAGAAACCACTGGAAATGCACTTGCAGCGAAGGAAACCGTCCGAGCTCGAGGACTTCCGGTGCTCGTCCCAAGAAAACGCGGGCGGGAATGCCCCGGACTCAGTTTTCTCGTCCTGGGGTAAAAAGCGGTCCCCCGACGGTTTCTTCCCTTTGCTCTGTATTGGTCATAAGTCTTTCGATCTTCGGGTCTCGTGCTCCGAGGACTTCAACCCACACTCCTGGCATGCTCCCTGACACGTTTTCCGGAGGTATAGGTCGGGAAGCGAGCTCGTTGGAGGGAGAACTGTGGTGCGACCCAAAACGGTCCAAAAGATGGCCGAAGCTTCCAACGAGTGGCGAACGCTCGTCCGGTGTCAGAAACCACTGGAAATGCACTTGCAGCGAAGGAAACCGTCCGAGCTCGAGGACTTCCGGTGCTCGTCCCAAGAAAACGCGGGCGGGAATGCCTCGGACTCAGTTTTCTCGTCCTGGGGTAAAAAGCGGTCCCCCGACGGTTTCTTCCCTTTGCTCCGTATTGGTCATAAGTCTTTCGATCTTCGGGTCTCGTGCTCCGAGGACTTCAACCCACACTCCTGGCATGCTCCCTGACACGTTTTCCGGAGGTATAGGTCGGGAAGCGAGCTCGTTGGAGGGAGAACTGTGGTGCGACCCAAAACGGTCCAAAAGATGGCCGAAGCTTCCAACGAGTGGCGAACGCTCGTCCGGTGTCAGAAACCACTGGAAATGCACTTGCAGCGAAGGAAACGGGCCGAGCTCGAGGACTTCCGGTGCTCGTCCCAAGAAAACGCGGGCGGGAATGCCCCGGACTCAGATTTCTCGTCCTGGGGTAAAAAGCTGTCCCCCGACGGTTTCTTCCCTTTGCTCCGTATTGGTCATAAGTCTTTCGATCTTCGGGTCTCGTGCTCCGAGGACTTCAACCCACACTCCTGGCATGCTCCCTGACACGTTTTCCGGAGGTATAGGTCGGGAAGCGAGCTCGTTGGAGGGAGAACTGTGGTGCGACCCAAAACGGTCCAAAAGATGGCCGAAGCTTCCAACGAGTGGCGAACGCTCGTCCGGTGTCAGAAACCACTGGAAATGCAGTTGCAGCGAAGGAAACGGGCCGAGCTCGAGGACTTCCGGTGCTCGTCCCAAGAAAACGCGAGCGGGAATGCCCCGGACTCAGTTTTCTCGTCCTGGGGTAAAAAGCGGTCCCCCGACGATTTCTTCCCTTTGCTCCGTATTGGTCATAAGTCTTTCGATCTTCGGGTCTCGTGCTCCGAGGACTTCAACCCACACTCCTGGCATGCTCCCTGACACGTTTTCCGGAGGTATAGGTCGGGAAGCGAGCTCGTTGGAGGGAGAACTGTGGTGCGACCCAAAACGGTCCAAAAGATGGCCGAAGCTTCCAACGAGTGGCGAACGCTCGTCCGGTGTCAGAAACCACTGGAAATGCACTTGCAGCGAAGGAAACGGGCTGAGCTCGAGGACTTCCGGTGCTCGTCCCAAGAAAACGCGAGCGGGAATGCCCCGGACTCAGTTTTCTCGTCCTGGGGTAAAAAGCGGTCCCCCGACGGTTTCTTCCCTTTGCTCCGTATTGGTCATAAGTCTTTCGATCTTCGGGTCTCGTGCTCCGAGGACTTCAACCCACACTCCTGGCATGCTCCCTGACACGTTTTCCGGAGGTATAGGTCGGGAAGCGAGCTCGTTGGAGGGAGAACTGTGGTGCGACCCAAAACAGTCCAAAAGATGGCCGAAGCTTCCAACGAGTGGCGAACGCTCGTCCGGTGTCAGAAACCACTGGAAATGCACTTGCAGCGAAGGAAACGGGCTGAGCTCGAGGACTTCCGGTGCTCGTCCCAAGAAAACGCGAGCGGGAATGCCCCGGACTCAGTTTTCTCGTCCTGGGGTAAAAAGCGGTCCCCCGACGGTTTCTTCCCTTTGCTCCGTATTGGTCATAAGTCTTTCAATCTTCGGGTCTTGTGCTCCGAGGACTTCAACCCACACTCCTGGCATGCTCCCTGACACGTTTTCCGGAGGTATAGGTCGGGAAGCGAGCTCGTTGGAGGGAGAACTGTGGTGCGACCCAAAACGGTCCAAAAGATGGCCGAAGCTTCCAACGAGTGGCGAACGCTCGTCCGGTGTCAGAAACCACTGGAAATGCACTTGCAGCGAAGGAAACGGGCTGAGCTCGAGGACTTCCGGTGCTCGTCCCAAGAAAACGCGAGCGGGAATGCCCCGGACTCAGTTTTCTCGTCCTGGGGTAAAAAGCGGTCCCCCGACGGTTTCTTCCCTTTGCTCCGTATTGGTCATAAGTCTTTCGATCTTCGGGTCTCGTGCTCCGAGGACTTCAACCCACACTCCTGGCATGCTCCCTGACACGTTTTCCGGAGGTATAGGTCAGGAAGCGAGCTCGTTGGAGGGAAAACTGTGGTGCGACCCAAAACGGTCCAAAAGATGGCCGAAGCTTCCAACGAGTGGCGAACGCTCGTCCGGTGTCAGAAACCACTGGAAATGCACTTGCAGCGAAGGAAACGGGCTGAGCTCGAGGACTTCCGGTGCTCGTCCCAAGAAAACGCGAGCGGGAATGCCCCGGACTCCGTTTTCTCGTCCTGGGGTAAAAAGCGGTCCCCCGACGGTTTCTTCCCTTTGCTCCGTATTGGTCATAAGTCTTTCGATCTTCGGGTCTCGTGCTCCGAGGACTTCAACCCACACTCCTGGCATGCTCCCTGACACGTTTTCCGGAGGTATAGGTCGGGAAGCGAGCTCGTTGGAGGGAGAACTGTGGTGCGACCCAAAACGGTCCAAAAGATGGCCGAAGCTTCCAACGAGTGGCGAACGCTCGTCCGGTGTCAGAAACCACTGGAAATGCACTTGCAGCGAAGGAAACGGGCCGAGCTCGAGGACTTCCGGTGCTCGTCCCAAGAAAACGCGAGCGGGAATGCCCCGGACTCAGTTTTCTCGTCCTGGGGTAAAAAGCGGTCCCCCGACGGTTTCTTCCCTTTGCTCCGTATTGGTCATAAGTCTTTCGATCTTCGGGTCTCGTGCTCCGAGGACTTCAACCCACACTTCTGGCATGCTCCCTGACACGTTTTCCGGAGGTATAGGTCGGGAAGCGAGCTCGTTGGAGGGAGAACTGTGGTGCGACCCAAAACGGTCCAAAAGATGGCCGAAGCTTCCAACGAGTGGCGAACGCTCGTCCGGTGTCAGAAACCACTGGAAATGCACTTGCAGCGAAGGAAACGGGCTGAGCTCGAGGACTTCCGGTGCTCGTCCCAAGAAAACGCGAGCGGGAATGCCCCGGACTCAGTTTTCTCGTCCTGGGGTAAAAAGCGGTCCCCCCGACGGTTTCTTCCCTTTGCTCCGTATTGGTCATAAGTCTTTCGATCTTCGGGTCTCGTGCTCCGAGGACTTCAACCCACACTCCTGGCATGCTCCCTGACACGTTTTCCGGAGGTATAGGTCGGGAAGCGAGCTCGTTGGAGGGAGAACTGTGGTGCGACCCAAAACGGTCCAAAAGATGGCCGAAGCTTCCAACGAGTGGCGAACGCTCGTTCGGTGTCAGAAACCACTGGAAATGCACTTGCAGCGAAGGAAACGGGCCGAGCTCGAGGACTTCCGGTGCTCGTCCCAAGAAAACGCGAGCGGGAATGCCCCGGACTCAGTTTTCTCGTCCTGGGGTAAAAAGCGGTCCCCCGACGGTTTCTTCCCTTTGCTCCGTATTGGTCATAAGTCTTTCGATCTTCGGGTCTCGTGCTCCGAGGACTTCAACCCACACTCCTGGCATGCTCCCTGACACGTTTTCCGGAGGTATAGGTCGGGAAGCGAGCTCGTTGGAGGGAGAACTGTGGTGCGACCCAAAACGGTCCAAAAGATGGCCGAAGCTTCCAACGAGTGGCGAACGCTCGTCCGGTGTCAGAAACCACTGGAAATGCACTTGCAGCGAAGGAAACGGGCCGAGCTCGAGGACTTCCGGTGCTCGTCCCAAGAAAACGCGAGCGGGAATGCCCCGGACTCAGTTTTCTCGTCCTGGGGTAAAAAGCGGTCCCCCGACGGTTTCTTCCCTTTGCTCCGTATTGGTCATAAGTCTTTCGATCTTCGGGTCTCGTGCTCCGAGGACTTCAACCCACACTCCTGGCATGCTCCCTGACACGTTTTCCGGAGGTATAGGTCGGGAAGCGAGCTCGTTGGAGGGAGAACTGTGGTGCGATCCAAAACGGTCCAAAAGATGGCCGAAGCTTCCAACGAGTGGCGAACGCTCGTCCGGTGTCAGAAACCACTGGAAATGCACTTGCAGCGAAGGAAACGGGCCGAGCTCGAGGACTTCCGGTGCTCGTCCCAAGAAAACGCGAGCGGGAATGCCCCGGACTCAGTTTTCTCGTCCTGGGGTAAAAAGCGGTCCCCCGACGGTTTCTTCCCTTTGCTCCGTATTGGTCATAAGTCTTTCGATCTTCGGGTCTCGTGCTCCGAGGACTTCAACCCACACTCCTGGCATGCTCCCTGACACGTTTTCCGGAGGTATAGGTCGGGAAGCGAGCTCGTTGGAGGGAGAACTGTGGTGCGACCCAAAACGGTCCAAAAGATGGCCGAAGCTTCCAACGAGTGGCGAACGCTCGTCCGGTGTCAGAAACCACTGGAAATGCACTTGCAGCGAAGGAAACGGGCTGAGCTCGAGGACTTCCGGTGCTCGTCCCAAGAAAACGCGAGCGGGAATGCCCCGGACTCAGTTTTCTCGTCCTGGGGTAAAAAGCGGTCCCCCGACGGTTTCTTCCCTTTGCTCCGTATTGGTCATAAGTCTTTCGATCTTCGGGTCTCGTGCTCCGAGGACTTCAACCCACACTCCTGGCATGCTCCCTGACACGTTTTCCGGAGGTATAGGTCAGGAAGCGAGCTCGTTGGAGGGAGAACTGTGGTGCGACCCAAAACGGTCCAAAAGATGGCCGAAGCTTCCAACGAGTGGCGAACGCTCGTCCGGTGTCAGAAACCACTGGAAATGCACTTGCAGCGAAGGAAACGGGCTGAGCTCGAGGACTTCCGGTGCTCGTCCCAAGAAAACGCGAGCGGGAATGCCCCGGACTCCGTTTTCTCGTCCTGGGGTAAAAAGCGGTCCCCCGACGGTTTCTTCCCTTTGCTCCGTATTGGTCATAAGTCTTTCGATCTTCGGGTCTCGTGCTCCGAGGACTTCAACCCACACTCCTGGCATGCTCCCTGACACGTTTTCCGGAGGTATAGGTCGGGAAGCGAGCTCGTTGGAGGGAGAACTGTGGTGCGACCCAAAACGGTCCAAAAGATGGCCGAAGCTTCCAACGAGTGGCGAACGCTCGTCCGGTGTCAGAAACCACTGGAAATGCACTTGCAGCGAAGGAAACGGGCTGAGCTCGAGGACTTCCGGTGCTCGTCCCAAGAAAACGCGAGCGGGAATGCCCCGGACTCAGTTTTCTCGTCCTGGGGTAAAAAGCGGTCCCCCGACGGTTTCTTCCCTTTGCTCCGTATTGGTCATAAGTCTTTCGATCTTCGGGTCTCGTGCTCCGAGGACTTCAACCCACACTCCTGGCATGCTCCCTGACACGTTTTCCGGAGGTATAGGTCGGGAAGCGAGCTCGTTGGAGGGAGAACTGTGGTGCGACCCAAAACGGTCCAAAAGATGGCCGAAGCTTCCAACGAGTGGCGAACGCTCGTCCGGTGTCAGAAACCACTGGAAATGCACTTGCAGCGAAGGAAACGGGCTGAGCTCGAGGACTTCCGGTGCTCGTCCCAAGAAAACGCGAGCGGGAATGCCCCGGACTCAGTTTTCTCGTCCTGGGGTAAAAAGCGGTCCCCCGACGGTTTCTTCCCTTTGCTCCGTATTGGTCATAAGTCTTTCGATCTTCGGGTCTCGTGCTCCGAGGACTTCAACCCACACTCCTGGCATGCTCCCTGACACGTTTTCCGGAGGTATAGGTCGGGAAGCGAGCTCGTTGGAGGGAGAACTGTGGTGCGACCCAAAACGGTCCAAAAGATGGCCGAAGCTTCCAACGAGTGGCGAACGCTCGTCCGGTGTCAGAAACCACTGGAAATGCACTTGCAGCGAAGGAAACGGGCTGAGCTCGAGGACTTCCGGTGCTCGTCCCAAGAAAACGCGAGCGGGAATGCCCCGGACTCCGTTTTCTCGTCCTGGGGTAAAAAGCGGTCCCCCGACGGTTTCTTCCCTTTGCTCCGTATTGGTCATAAGTCTTTCGATCTTCGGGTCTCGTGCTCCGAGGACTTCAACCCACACTCCTGGCATGCTCCCTGACACGTTTTCCGGAGGTATAGGTCGGGAAGCGAGCTCGTTGGAGGGAGAACTGTGGTGCGACCCAAAACGGTCCAAAAGATGGCCGAAGCTTCCAACGAGTGGCGAACGCTCGTCCGGTGTCAGAAACCACTGGAAATGCACTTGCAGCGAAGGAAACGGGCTGAGCTCGAGGACTTCCGGTGCTCGTCCCAAGAAAACGCGAGCGGGAATGCCCCGGACTCAGTTTTCTCGTCCTGGGGTAAAAAGCGGTCCCCCGACGGTTTCTTCCCTTTGCTCCGTATTGGTCATAAGTCTTTCGATCTTCGGGTCTCGTGCTCCGAGGACTTCAACCCACACTCCTGGCATGCTCCCTGACACGTTTTCCGGAGGTATAGGTCGGGAAGCGAGCTCGTTGGAGGGAGAACTGTGGTGCGACCCAAAACGGTCCAAAAGATGGCCGAAGCTTCCAACGAGTGGCGAACGCTCGTCCGGTGTCAGAAACCACTGGAAATGCACTTGCAGCGAAGGAAACGGGCTGAGCTCGAGGACTTCCGGTGCTCGTCCCAAGAAAATGCGAGCGGGAATGCCCCGGACTCAGTTTTCTCGTCCTGGGGTAAAAAGCGGTCCCCCGACGGTTTCTTCCCTTTGCTCCGTATTGGTCATAAGTCTTTCGATCTTCGGGTCTCGTGCTCCGAGGACTTCAACCCACACTCCTGGCATGCTCCCTGACACGTTTTCCGGAGGTATAGGTCGGGAAGCGAGCTCGTTGGAGGGAGAACTGTGGTGCGACCCAAAACGGTCCAAAAGATGGCCGAAGCTTCCAACGAGTGGCGAACGCTCGTCCGGTGTCAGAAACCACTGGAAATGCACTTGCAGCGAAGGAAACGGGCGGAGCTCGAGGACTTCCGGTGCTCGTCCCAAGAAAACGCGAGCGGGAATGCCCCGGACTCAGTTTTCTCGTCCTGGGGTAAAAAGCGGTCCCCCGACGGTTTCTTCCCTTTGCTCCGTATTGGTCATAAGTCTTTCGATCTTCGGGTCTCGTGCTCCGAGGACTTCAACCCACACTCCTGGCATGCTCCCTGACACGTTTTCCGGAGGTATAGGTCGGGAAGCGAGCTCGTTGGAGGGAGAACTGTGGTGCGACCCAAAACGGTCCAAAAGATGGCCGAAGCTTCCAACGAGTGGCGAACGCTCGTCCGGTGTCAGAAACCACTGGAAATGCACTTGCAGCGAAGGAAACGGGCCGAGCTCGAGGACTTCCGGTGCTCGTCCCAAGAAAACGCGAGCGGGAATGCCCCGGACTCAGTTTTCTCGTCCTGGGGTAAAAAGCGGTCCCCCGACGGTTTCTTCCCTTTGCTCCGTATTGGTCATAAGTCTTTCGATCTTCGGGTCTCGTGCTCCGAGGACTTCACCCCACACTCCTGGCATGCTCCCTGACACGTTTTCCGGAGGTATAGGTCGGGAAGCGAGCTCGTTGGAGGGAGAACTGTGGTGCGACCCAAAACGGTCCAAAAGATGGCCGAAGCTTCCAACGAGTGGCGAACGCTCGTCCGGTGTCAGAAACCACTGGAAATGCACTTGCAGCGAAGGAAACGGGCTGAGCTCGAGGACTTCCGGTGCTCGTCCCAAGAAAACGCGAGCGGGAATGCCCCGGACTCAGTTTTCTCGTCCTGGGGTAAAAAGCGGTCCCCCGACGGTTTCTTCCCTTTGCTCCGTATTGGTCATAAGTCTTTCGATCTTCGGGTCTCGTGCTCCGAGGACTTCAACCCACACTCCTGGCATGCTCCCTGACACGTTTTCCGGAGGTATAGGTCGGGAAGCGAGCTCGTTGGAGGGAGAACTGTGGTGCGACCCAAAACGGTCCAAAAGATGGCCGAAGTTTCCAACGAGTGGCGAACGCTCGTCCGGTGTCAGAAACCACTGGAAATGCACTTGCAGCGAAGGAAACGGGCTGAGCTCGAGGACTTCCGGTGCTCGTCCCAAGAAAACGCGAGCGGGAATGCCCCGGACTCAGTTTTCTCGTCCTGGGGTAAAAAGCGGTCCCCCGACGGTTTCTTCCCTTTGCTCCGTATTGGTCATAAGTCTTTCGATCTTCGGGTCTCGTGCTCCGAGGACTTCAACCCACACTCCTGGCATGCTCCCTGACACGTTTTCCAGAGGTATAGGTCGGGAAGCGAGCTCGTTGGAGGGAGAACTGTGGTGCGACCCAAAACGGTCCAAAAGATGGCCGAAGCTTCCAACGAGTGGCGAACGCTCGTCCGGTGTCAGAAACCACTGGAAATGCACTTGCAGCGAAGGAAACGGGCTGAGCTCGAGGACTTCCGGTGCTCGTCCCAAGAAAACGCGAGCGGGAATGCCCCGGACTCAGTTTTCTCGTCCTGGGGTAAAAAGCGGTCCCCCGACGGTTTCTTCCCTTTGCTCCGTATTGGTCATAAGTCTTTCGATCTTCGGGTCTCGTGCTCCGAGGACTTCAACCCACACTCCTGGCATGCTCCCTGACACGTTTTCCGGAGGTATAGGTCGGGAAGCGAGCTCGTTGGAGGGAGAACTGTGGTGCGACCCAAAACGGTCCAAAAGATGGCCGAAGCTTCCAACGAGTGGCGAACGCTCGTCCGGTGTCAGAAACCACTGGAAATGCACTTGCAGCGAAGGAAACGGGCTGAGCTCGAGGACTTCCGGTGCTCGTCCCAAGAAAACGCGAGCGGGAATGCCCCGGACTCAGTTTTCTCGTCCTGGGGTAAAAAGCGGTCCCCCGACGGTTTCTTCCCTTTGCTCCGTATTGGTCATAAGTCTTTCGATCTTCGGGTCTCGTGCTCCGAGGACTTCAACCCACACTCCTGGCATTTTCCCTGACACGTTTTCTGGAGGTATAGGTCGGGAAGCGAGCTCGTTGGAGGGAGAACTGTGGTGCGAGCCAAAACGGTCCAAAAGATGGCCGAAGCTTCCAACGAGTGGCGAACGCTCGTCCGGTGTCAGAAACCACTGGAAATGCACTTGCAGCGAAGGAAACGGGCCGAGCTCGAGGACTTCCGGTGCTCGTCCCAAGAAAACGCGAGCGGGAATGCCCCGGACTCAGTTTTCTCGTCCTGGGGTAAAAAGCGGTCCCCCGACGGTTTCTTCCCTTTGCTCCGTATTGGTCATAAGTCTTTCGATCTTCGGGTCTCGTGCTCCGAGGACTTCAACCCACACTCCTGGCATGCTCCCTGACACGTTTTCCGGAGGTATAGGTCGGGAAGCGAGCTCGTTGGAGGGAGAACTGTGGTGCGACCCAAAACGGTCCAAAAGATGGCCGAAGCTTCCAACGAGTGGCGAACGCTCGTCCGGTGTCAGAAACCACTGGAAATGCACTTGCAGCGAAGGAAACGGGCCGAGCTCGAGGACTTCCGGTGCTCGTCCCAAGAAAACGCGAGCGGGAATGCCCCGGACTCAGTTTTCTCGTCCTGGGGTAAAAAGCGGTCCCCCGACGGTTTCTTCCCTTTGCTCCGTATTGGTCATAAGTCTTTCGATCTTCGGGTCTCGTGCTCCGAGGACTTCAACCCACACTCCTGGCATGCTCCCTGACACGTTTTCCGGAGGTATAGGTCGGGAAGCGAGCTCGTTGGAGGGAGAACTGTGGTGCGACCCAAAACGGTCCAAAAGATGGCCGAAGCTTCCAACGAGTGGCGAACGCTCGTCCGGTGTCAGAAACCACTGGAAATGCACTTGCAGCGAAGGAAACGGGCCGAGCTCGAGGACTTTTGGTGCTCGTCCCAAGAAAACGCGAGCGGGAATGCCCCGGACTCAGTTTTCTCGTCCTGGGGTAAAAAGCGGTCCCCCGACGGTTTCTTCCCTTTGCTCCGTATTGGTCATAAGTCTTTCGATCTTCGGGTCTCGTGCTCCGAGGACTTCAACCCACACTCCTGGCATGCTCCCTGACACGTTTTCCGGAGGTATAGGTCGGGAAGCGAGCTCGTTGGAGGGAGAACTGTGGTGCGACCCAAAACGGTCCAAAAGATGGCCGAAGCTTCCAACGAGTGGCGAACGCTCGTTCGGTGTCAGAAACCACTGGAAATGCACTTGCAGCGAAGGAAACGGGCCGAGCTCGAGGACTTCCGGTGCTCGTCCCAAGAAAACGCGAGCGGGAATGCCCCGGACTCAGTTTTCTCGTCCTGGGGTAAAAAGCGGTCCCCCGACGGTTTCTTCCCTTTGCTCCGTATTGGTCATAAGTCTTTCGATCTTCGGGTCTCGTGCTCCGAGGACTTCAACCCACACTCCTGGCATGCTCCCTGACACGTTTTCCGGAGGTATAGGTCGGGAAGCGAGCTCGTTGGAGGGAGAACTGTGGTGCGACCCAAAACGGTCCAAAAGATGGCCGAAGCTTCCAACGAGTGGCGAACGCTCGTCCGGTGTCAGAAACCACTGGAAATGCACTTGCAGCGAAGGAAACGGGCCGAGCTCGAGGACTTCCGGTGCTCGTCCCAAGAAAACGCGAGCGGGAATGCCCCGGACTCAGTTTTCTCGTCCTGGGGTAAAAAGCGGTCCCCCGACGGTTTCTTCCCTTTGCTCCGTATTGGTCATAAGTCTTTCGATCTTCGGGTCTCGTGCTCCGAGGACTTCAACCCACACTCCTGGCATGCTCCCTGACACGTTTTCCGGAGGTATAGGTCGGGAAGCGAGCTCGTTGGAGGGAGAACTGTGGTGCGACCCAAAACGGTCCAAAAGATGGCCGAAGCTTCCAACGAGTGGCGAACGCTCGTCCGGTGTCAGAAACCACTGGAAATGCACTTGCAGCGAAGGAAACGGGCCGAGCTCGAGGACTTCCGGTGCTCGTCCCAAGAAAACGCGAGCGGGAATGCCCCGGACTCAGTTTTCTCGTCCTGGGGTAAAAAGCGGTCCCCCGACGGTTTCTTCCCTTTGCTCCGTATTGGTCATAAGTCTTTCGATCTTCGGGTCTCGTGCTCCGAGGACTTCAACCCACACTCCTGGCATGCTCCCTGACACGTTTTCCGGAGGTATAGGTCGGGAAGGGAGCTCGTTGGAGGGAGAACTGTGGTGCGACCCAAAACGGTCCAAAAGATGGCCGAAGCTTCCAACGAGTGGCGAACGCTCGTCCGGTGTCAGAAACCACTGGAAATGCACTTGCAGCGAAGGAAACGGGCCGAGCTCGAGGACTTCCGGTGCTCGTCCCAAGAAAACGCGAGCGGGAATGCCCCGGACTCAGTTTTCTCGTCCTGGGGTAAAAAGCGGTCCCCCGACGGTTTCTTCCCTTTGCTCCGTATTGGTCATAAGTCTTTCGATCTTCGGGTCTCGTGCTCCGAGGACTTCAACCCACACTCCTGGCATGCTCCCTGACACGTTTTCCGGAGGTATAGGTCGGGAAGCGAGCTCGTTGGAGGGAGAACTGTGGTGCGACCCAAAACGGTCCAAAAGATGGCCGAAGCTTCCAACGAGTGGCGAACGCTCGTCCGGTGTCAGAAACCACTGGAAATGCACTTGCAGCGAAGGAAACGGGCCGAGCTCGAGGACTTCCGGTGCTCGTCCCAAGAAAACGCGAGCGGGAATGCCCCGGACTCAGTTTTCTCGTCCTAGGGTAAAAAGCGGTCCCCCGACGGTTTATTCCCTTTGCTCCGTATTGGTCATAAGTCTTTCGATCTTCGGGTCTCGTGCTCCGAGGACTTCAACCCACACTCCTGGCATGCTCCCTGACACGTTTTCCGGAGGTATAGGTCGGGAAGGGAGCTCGTTGGAGGGAGAACTGTGGTGCGACCCAAAACGGTCCAAAAGATGGCCGAAGCTTCCAACGAGTGGCGAACGCTCGTCCGGTGTCAGAAACCACTGGAAATGCACTTGCAGCGAAGGAAACGGGCCGAGCTCGAGGACTTCCGGTGCTCGTCCCAAGAAAACGCGAGCGGGAATGCCCCGGACTCAGTTTTCTCGTCCTGGGGTAAAAAGCGGTCCCCCGACGGTTTCTTCCCTTTGCTCCGTATTGGTCATAAGTCTTTCGATCTTCGGGTCTCGTGCTCCGAGGACTTCAACCCACACTCCTGGCATGCTCCCTGACACGTTTTCCGGAGGTATAGGTCGGGAAGCGATCTCGTTGGAGGGAGAACTGTGGTGCGACCCAAAACGGTCCAAAAGATGGCCGAAGCTTCCAACGAGTGGCGAACGCTCGTCCGGTGTCAGAAACCACTGGAAATGCACTTGCAGCGAAGGAAACGGGCCGAGCTCGAGGACTTCCGGTGCTCGTCCCAAGAAAACGCGAGCGGGAATGCCCCGGACTCAGTTTTCTCGTCCTGGGGTAAAAAGCGGTCCCCCGACGGTTTCTTCCCTTTGCTCCGTATTGGTCATAAGTCTTTCGATCTTCGGGTCTCGTGCTCCGAGGACTTCAACCCACACTCCTGGCATGCTCCCTGACACGTTTTCCGGAGGTATAGGTCGGGAAGCGAGCTCGTTGGAGGGAGAACTGTGGTGCGACCCAAAACGGTCCAAAAGATGGCCGAAGCTTCCAACGAGTGGCGAACGCTCGTCCGGTGTCAGAAACCACTGGAAATGCACTTGCAGCGAAGGAAACGGGCCGAGCTCGAGGACTTCCGGTGCTCGTCCCAAGAAAACGCGAGCGGGAATGCCCCGGACTCAGTTTTCTCGTCCTAGGGTAAAAAGCGGTCCCCCGACGGTTTATTCCCTTTGCTCCGTATTGGTCATAAGTCTTTCGATCTTCGGGTCTCGTGCTCCGAGGACTTCAACCCACACTCCTGGCATGCTCCCTGACACGTTTTCCGGAGGTATAGGTCGGGAAGGGAGCTCGTTGGAGGGAGAACTGTGGTGCGACCCAAAACGGTCCAAAAGATGGCCGAAGCTTCCAACGAGTGGCGAACGCTCGTCCGGTGTCAGAAACCACTGGAAATGCACTTGCAGCGAAGGAAACGGGCCGAGCTCGAGGACTTCCGGTGCTCGTCCCAAGAAAACGCGAGCGGGAATGCCCCGGACTCAGTTTTCTCGTCCTGGGGTAAAAAGCGGTCCCCCGACAGTTTCTTCCCTTTGCTCCGTATTGGTCATAAGTCTTTCGATCTTCGGGTCTCGTGCTCCGAGGACTTCAACCCACACTCCTGGCATGCTCCCTGACACGTTTTCCGGAGGTATAGGTCGGGAAGCGAGCTCGTTGGAGGGAGAACTGTGGTGCGACCCAAAACGGTCCAAAAGATGGCCGAAGCTTCCAACGAGTGGCGAACGCTCGTCCGGTGTCAGAAACCGCTGGAAATGCACTTGCAGCGAAGGAAACGGGCCGAGCTCGAGGACTTCCGGTGCTCGTCCCAAGAAAACGCGAGCGGGAATGCCCCGGACTCAGTTTTCTCGTCCTGGGGTAAAAAGCGGTCCCCCGACGGTTTCTTCCCTTTGCTCCGTATTGGTCATAAGTCTTTCGATCTTCGGGTCTCGTGCTCCGAGGACTTCAACCCACACTCCTGGCATGCTCCCTGACACGTTTTCCGGAGGTATAGGTCGGGAAGCGAGCTCGTTGGAGGGAGAACTGTGGTGCGACCCAAAACGGTCCAAAAGATGGCCGAAGCTTCCAACGAGTGGCGAACGCTCGTCCGGTGTCAGAAACCACTGGAAATGCACTTGCAGCGAAGGAAACGGGCCGAGCTCGAGGACTTCCGGTGCTCGTCCCAAGAAAACGCGAGCGGGAATGCCCCGGACTCAGTTTTCTCGTCCTGGGGTAAAAAGCGGTCCCCCGACGGTTTCTTCCCTTTGCTCCGTATTGGTCATAAGTCTTTCGATCTTCGGGTCTCGTGCTCCGAGGACTTCAACCCACACTCCTGGCATGCTCCCTGACACGTTTTCCGGAGGTATAGGTCGGGAAGCGAGCTCGTTGGAGGGAGAACTGTGGTGCGACCCAAAACGGTCCAAAAGATGGCCGAAGCTTCCAACGAGTGGCGAACGCTCGTCCGGTGTCAGAAACCACTGGAAATGCACTTGCAGCGAAGGAAACGGGCCGAGCTCGAGGACTTCCGGTGCTCGTCCCAAGAAAACGCGAGCGGGAATGCCCCGGACTCAGTTTTCTCGTCCTGGGGTAAAAAGCGGTCCCCCGACGGTTTCTTCCCTTTGCTCCGTATTGGTCATAAGTCTTTCGATCTTCGGGTCTCGTGCTCCGAGGACTTCAACCCACACTCCTGGCATGCTCCCTGACACGTTTTCCGGAGGTATAGGTCGGGAAGGGAGCTCGTTGGAGGGAGAACTGTGGTGCGACCCAAAACGGTCCAAAAGATGGCCGAAGCTTCCAACGAGTGGCGAACGCTCGTCCGGTGTCAGAAACCACTGGAAATGCACTTGCAGCGAAGGAAACGGGCCGAGCTCGAGGACTTCCGGTGCTCGTCCCAAGAAAACGCGAGCGGGAATGCTCCGGACTCAGTTTTCTCGTCCTGGGGTAAAAAGCGGTCCCCCGACGGTTTCTTCCCTTTGCTCCGTATTGGTCATAAGTCTTTCGATCTTCGGGTCTCGTGCTCCGAGGACTTCAACCCACACTCCTGGCATGCTCCCTGACACGTTTTCCGGAGGTATAGGTCGGGAAGCGAGCTCGTTGGAGGGAGAACTGTGGTGCGACCCAAAACGGTCCAAAAGATGGCCAAAGCTTCCAACGAGTGGCGAACGCTCGTCCGGTGTCAGAAACCGCTGGAAATGCACTTGCAGCGAAGGAAACGGGCCGAGCTCGAGGACTTCCGGTGCTCGTCCCAAGAAAACGCGAGCGGGAATGCCCCGGACTCAGTTTTCTCGTCCTGGGGTAAAAAGCGGTCCCCCGACGGTTTCTTCCCTTTGCTCCGTATTGGTCATAAGTCTTTCGATCTTCGGGTCTCGTGCTCCGAGGACTTCAACCCACACTCCTGGCATGCTCCCTGACACGTTTTCCGGAGGTATAGGTCGGGAAGCGAGCTCGTTGGAGGGAGAACTGTGGTGCGACCCAAAACGGTCCAAAAGATGGCCGAAGCTTCCAACGAGTGGCGAACGCTCGTCCGGTGTCAGAAACCACTGGAAATGCACTTGCAGCGAAGGAAACGGGCCGAGCTCGAGGACTTCCGGTGCTCGTCCCAAGAAAACGCGAGCGGGAATGCCCCGGACTCAGTTTTCTCGTCCTGGGGTAAAAAGCGGTCCCCCGACGGTTTCTTCCCTTTGCTCCGTATTGGTCATAAGTCTTTCGATCTTCGGGTCTCGTGCTCCGAGGACTTCAACCCACACTCCTGGCATGCTCCCTGACACGTTTTCCAGAGGTATAGGTCGGGATGCGAGCTCGTTGGAGGGAGAACTGTGGTGCGACCCAAAACGGTCCAAAAGATGGCCGAAGCTTCCAACGAGTGGCGAACGCTCGTCCGGTGTCAGAAACCACTGGAAATGCACTTGCAGCGAAGAAAACGGGCCGAGCTCGAGGACTTCCGGTGCTCGTCCCAAGAAAACGCGAGCGGGAATGCCCCGGACTCAGTTTTCTCGTCCTGGGGTAAAAAGCCGTCCCCCGACGGTTTCTTCCCTTTGCTCCGTATTGGTCATAAGTCTTTCGATCTTCGGGTCTCGTGCTCCGAGGACTTTAACCCACACTCTTGGCATGCTCCCTGACACGTTTTCCGGAGGTATAGGTCGGGAAGCGAGCTCGTTGGAGGGAGAACTGTGGTGCGACCCAAAACGGTCCAAAAGATGGCCGAAGCTTCCAACGAGTGGCGAACGCTCGTCCGGTGTCAGAAACCACTGGAAATGCACTTGCAGCGAAGGAAACGGGCCGAGCTCGAGGACTTCCGGTGCTCGTCCCAAGAAAACGCGAGCGGGAATGCCCCGGACTCAGTTTTCTCGTCCTGGGGTAAAAAGCCGTCCCCCGACGGTTTCTTCCCTTTGCTCCGTATTGGTCATAAGTCTTTCGATCTTCGGGTCTCGTGCTCCGAGGACTTCAACCCACACTCCTGGCATGCTCCCTGACACGTTTTCCGGAGGTATAGGTCGGGAAGCGAGCTCGTTAGAGGGAGAACTGTGGTGCGACCCAAAACGGTCCAAAAGATGGCCGAAGCTTCCAACGAGTGGCGAACGCTCGTCCGGTGTCAGAAACCACTGGAAATGCACTTGCAGCGAAGGAAACGGGCCGAGCTCGAGGACTTCCGGTGCTCGTCCCAAGAAAACGCGAGCGGGAATGCCCCGGACTCAGTTTTCTCGTCCAGGGGTAAAAAGCGGTCCCCCGACGGTTTCTTCCCTTTGCTCCGTATTGGTCATAAGTCTTTCGATCTTCGGGTCTCGTGCTCCGAGGACTTCAACCCACACTCCTGGCATGCTCCCTGACACGTTTTCCGGAGGTATAGGTCGGGAAGCGAGCTCGTTGGAGGGAGAACTGTGGTGCGACCCAAAACGGTCCAAAAGATGGCCGAAGCTTCCAATGAGTGGCGAACGCTCGTCCGGTGTCAGAAACCACTGGAAATGCACTTGCAGCGAAGGAAACGGGCCGAGCTCGAGGACTTCCGGTGCTCGTCCCAAGAAAACGCGAGCGGGAATGCCCCGGACTCAGTTTTCTCGTCCTGGGGTAAAAAGCGGTCCCCCGACGGTTTCTTCCCTTTGCTCCGTATTGGTCATAAGTCTTTCGATCTTCGGGTCTCGTGCTCCGAGGACTTCAACCCACACTCCTGGCATGCTCCCTGACACGTTTTCCGGAGGTATAGGTCGGGAAGCGAGCTCGTTGGAGGGAGAACTGTGGTGCGACCCAAAACGGTCCAAAAGATGGCCGAAGCTTCCAACGAGTGGCGAACGCTCGTCCGGTGTCAGAAACCGCTGGAAATGCACTTGCAGCGAAGGAAACGGGCCGAGCTCGAGGACTTCCGGTGCTCGTCCCAAGAAAACGCGAGCGGGAATGCCCCGGACTCAGTTTTCTCGTCCTGGGGTAAAAAGCGGTCCCCCGACGGTTTCTTCCCTTTGCTCCGTATTGGTCATAAGTCTTTCGATCTTCGGGTCTCGTGCTCCGAGGACTTCAACCCACACTCCTGGCATGCTCCCTGACACGTTTTCCGGAGGTATAGGTCGGGAAGGGAGCTCGTTGGAGGGAGAACTGTGGTGCGACCCAAAACGGTCCAAAAGATGGCCAAAGCTTCCAACGAGTGGCGAACGCTCGTCCGGTGTCAGAAACCACTGGAAATGCACTTGCAGCGAAGGAAACGGGCCGAGCTCGAGGACTTCCGGTGCTCGTCCCAAGAAAACGCGAGCGGGAATGCTCCGGACTCAGTTTTCTCGTCCTGGGGTAAAAAGCGGTCCCCCGACGGTTTCTTCCCTTTGCTCCGTATTGGTCATAAGTCTTTCGATCTTCGGGTCTCGTGCTCCGAGGACTTCAACCCACACTCCTGGCATGCTCCCTGACACGTTTTCCGGAGGTATAGGTCGGGAAGCGAGCTCGTTGGAGGGAGAACTGTGGTGCGACCCAAAACGGTCCAAAAGATGGCCGAAGCTTCCAACGAGTGGCGAACGCTCGTCCGGTGTCAGAAACCGCTGGAAATGCACTTGCAGCGAAGGAAACGGGCCGAGCTCGAGGACTTCCGGTGCTCGTCCCAAGAAAACGCGAGCGGGAATGCCCCGGACTCAGTTTTCTCGTCCTGGGGTAAAAAGCGGTCCCCCGACGGTTTCTTCCCTTTGCTCCGTATTGGTCATAAGTCTTTCGATCTTCGGGTCTCGTGCTCCGAGGACTTCAACCCACACTCCTGGCATGCTCCCTGACACGTTTTCCGGAGGTATAGGTCGGGAAGCGAGCTCGTTGGAGGGAGAACTGTGGTGCGACCCAAAACGGTCCAAAAGATGGCCGAAGCTTCCAACGAGTGGCGAACGCTCGTCCGGTGTCAGAAACCACTGGAAATGCACTTGCAGCGAAGGAAACGGGCCGAGCTCGAGGACTTCCGGTGCTCGTCCCAAGAAAACGCGAGCGGGAATGCCCCGGACTCAGTTTTCTCGTCCTGGGGTAAAAAGCGGTCCCCCGACGGTTTCTTCCCTTTGCTCCGTATTGGTCATAAGTCTTTCGATCTTCGGGTCTCGTGCTCCGAGGACTTCAACCCACACTCCTGGCATGCTCCCTGACACGTTTTCCAGAGGTATAGGTCGGGATGCGAGCTCGTTGGAGGGAGAACTGTGGTGCGACCCAAAACGGTCCAAAAGATGGCCGAAGCTTCCAACGAGTGGCGAACGCTCGTCCGGTGTCAGAAACCACTGGAAATGCACTTGCAGCGAAGAAAACGGGCCGAGCTCGAGGACTTCCGGTGCTCGTCCCAAGAAAACGCGAGCGGGAATGCCCCGGACTCAGTTTTCTCGTCCTGGGGTAAAAAGCCGTCCCCCGACGGTTTCTTCCCTTTGCTCCGTATTGGTCATAAGTCTTTCGATCTTCGGGTCTCGTGCTCCGAGGACTTTAACCCACACTCCTGGCATGCTCCCTGACACGTTTTCCGGAGGTATAGGTCGGGAAGCGAGCTCGTTGGAGGGAGAACTGTGGTGCGACCCAAAACGGTCCAAAAGATGGCCGAAGCTTCCAACGAGTGGCGAACGCTCGTCCGGTGTCAGAAACCACTGGAAATGCACTTGCAGCGAAGGAAACGGGCCGAGCTCGAGGACTTCCGGTGCTCGTCCCAAGAAAACGCGAGCGGGAATGCCCCGGACTCAGTTTTCTCGTCCTGGGGTAAAAAGCCGTCCCCCGACGGTTTCTTCCCTTTGCTCCGTATTGGTCATAAGTCTTTCGATCTTCGGGTCTCGTGCTCCGAGGACTTCAACCCACACTCCTGGCATGCTCCCTGACACGTTTTCCGGAGGTATAGGTCGGGAAGCGAGCTCGTTGGAGGGAGAACTGTGGTGCGACCCAAAACGGTCCAAAAGATGGCCGAAGCTTCCAACGAGTGGCGAACGCTCGTCCGGTGTCAGAAACCGCTGGAAATGCACTTGCAGCGAAGGAAACGGGCCGAGCTCGAGGACTTCCGGTGCTCGTCCCAAGAAAACGCGAGCGGGAATGCCCCGGACTCAGTTTTCTCGTCCTGGGGTAAAAAGCGGTCCCCCCGACGGTTTCTTCCCTTTGCTCCGTATTGGTCATAAGTCTTTCGATCTTCGGGTCTCGTGCTCCGAGGACTTCAACCCACACTCCTGGCATGCTCCCTGACACGTTTTCCGGAGGTATAGGTCGGGAAGCGAGCTCGTTGGAGGGAGAACTGTGGTGCGACCCAAAACGGTCCAAAAGATGGCCGAAGCTTCCAACGAGTGGCGAACGCTCGTCCGGTGTCAGAAACCACTGGAAATGCACTTGCAGCGAAGGAAACGGGCCGAGCTCGAGGACTTCCGGTGCTCGTCCCAAGAAAACGCGAGCGGGAATGCCCCGGACTCAGTTTTCTCGTCCTGGGGTAAAAAGCGGTCCCCCGACGGTTTTCTTCCCTTTGCTCCGTATTGGTCATAAGTCTTTCGATCTTCGGGTCTCGTGCTCCGAGGACTTCAACCCACACTCCTGGCATGCTCCCTGACACGTTTTCCAGAGGTATAGGTCGGGATGCGAGCTCGTTGGAGGGAGAACTGTGGTGCGACCCAAAACGGTCCAAAAGATGGCCGAAGCTTCCAACGAGTGGCGAACGCTCGTCCGGTGTCAGAAACCACTGGAAATGCACTTGCAGCGAAGAAAACGGGCCGAGCTCGAGGACTTCCGGTGCTCGTCCCAAGAAAACGCGAGCGGGAATGCCCCGGACTCAGTTTTCTCGTCCTGGGGTAAAAAGCGGTCCCCCGACGGTTTCTTCCCTTTGCTCCGTATTGGTCATAAGTCTTTCGATCTTCGGGTCTCGTGCTCCGAGGACTTTAACCCACACTCCTGGCATGCTCCCTGACACGTTTTCCGGAGGTATAGGTCGGGAAGCGAGCTCGTTGGAGGGAGAACTGTGGTGCGACCCAAAACGGTCCAAAAGATGGCCGAAGCTTCCAACGAGTGGCGAACGCTCGTCCGGTGTCAGAAACCACTGGAAATGCACTTGCAGCGAAGGAAACGGGCCGAGCTCGAGGACTTCCGGTGCTCGTCCCAAGAAAACGCGAGCGGGAATGCCCCGGACTCAGTTTTCTCGTCCTGGGGTAAAAAGCCGTCCCCCGACGGTTTCTTCCCTTTGCTCCGTATTGGTCATAAGTCTTTCGATCTTCGGGTCTCGTGCTCCGAGGACTTCAACCCACACTCCTGGCATGCTCCCTGACACGTTTTCCGGAGGTATAGGTCGGGAAGCGAGCTCGTTAGAGGGAGAACTGTGGTGCGACCCAAAACGGTCCAAAAGATGGCCGAAGCTTCCAACGAGTGGCGAACGCTCGTCCGGTGTCAGAAACCACTGGAAATGCACTTGCAGCGAAGGAAACGGGCCGAGCTCGAGGACTTCCGGTGCTCGTCCCAAGAAAACGCGAGCGGGAATGCCCCGGACTCAGTTTTCTCGTCCAGGGGTAAAAAGCGGTCCCCCGACGGTTTCTTCCCTTTGCTCCGTATTGGTCATAAGTCTTTCGATCTTCGGGTCTCGTGCTCCGAGGACTTCAACCCACACTCCTGGCATGCTCCCTGACACGTTTTCCGGAGGTATAGGTCGGGAAGCGAGCTCGTTGGAGGGAGAACTGTGGTGCGACCCAAAACGGTCCAAAAGATGGCCGAAGCTTCCAATGAGTGGCGAACGCTCGTCCGGTGTCAGAAACCACTGGAAATGCACTTGCAGCGAAGGAAACGGGCCGAGCTCGAGGACTTCCGGTGCTCGTCCCAAGAAAACGCGAGCGGGAATGCCCCGGACTCAGTTTTCTCGTCCTGGGGTAAAAAGCGGTCCCCCGACGGTTTCTTCCCTTTGCTCCGTATTGGTCATAAGTCTTTCGATCTTCGGGTCTCGTGCTCCGAGGACTTCAACCCACACTCCTGGCATGCTCCCTGACACGTTTTCCGGAGGTATAGGTCGGGAAGCGAGCTCGTTGGAGGGAGAACTGTGGTGCGACCCAAAACGGTCCAAAAGATGGCCGAAGCTTCCAACGAGTGGCGAACGCTCGTCCGGTGTCAGAAACCGCTGGAAATGCACTTGCAGCGAAGGAAACGGGCCGAGCTCGAGGACTTCCGGTGCTCGTCCCAAGAAAACGCGAGCGGGAATGCCCCGGACTCAGTTTTCTCGTCCTGGGGTAAAAAGCGGTCCCCCGACGGTTTCTTCCCTTTGCTCCGTATTGGTCATAAGTCTTTCGATCTTCGGGTCTCGTGCTCCGAGGACTTCAACCCACACTCCTGGCATGCTCCCTGACACGTTTTCCGGAGGTATAGGTCGGGAAGCGAGCTCGTTGGAGGGAGAACTGTGGTGCGACCCAAAACGGTCCAAAAGATGGCCGAAGCTTCCAACGAGTGGCGAACGCTCGTCCGGTGTCAGAAACCACTGGAAATGCACTTGCAGCGAAGGAAACGGGCCGAGCTCGAGGACTTCCGGTGCTCGTCCCAAGAAAACGCGAGCGGGAATGCCCCGGACTCAGTTTTCTCGTCCTGGGGTAAAAAGCGGTCCCCCGACGGTTTCTTCCCTTTGCTCCGTATTGGTCATAAGTCTTTCGATCTTCGGGTCTCGTGCTCCGAGGACTTCAACCCACACTCCTGGCATGCTCCCTGACACGTTTTCCGGAGGTTAGGTCGGGAAGCGAGCTCGTTGGAGGGAGAACTGTGGTGCGACCCAAAACGGTCCAAAAGATGGCCGAAGCTTCCAACGAGTGGCGAACGCTCGTCCGGTGTCAGAAACCACTGGAAATGCACTTGCAGCGAAGGAAACGGGCCGAGCTCGAGGACTTCCGGTGCTCGTCCCAAGAAAACGCGAGCGGGAATGCCCCGGACTCAGTTTTCTCGTCCTGGGGTAAAAAGCGGTCCCCCGACGGTTTCTTCCCTTTGCTCCGTATTGGTCATAAGTCTTTCGATCTTAGGGTCTCGTGCTCCGAGGACTTCAACCCACACTCCTGGCATGCTCCCTGACACGTTTTCCGGAGGTATAGGTCGGGAAGCGAGCTCGTTGGAGGGAGAACTGTGGTGCGACCCAAAACGGTCCAAAAGATGGCCGAAGCTTCCAACGAGTGGCGAACGCTCGTCCGGTGTCAGAAACCACTGGAAATGCACTTGCAGCGAAAGAAACGAGCTGAGCTCGAGGACTTTTGGTGCTCGTCCCAAGAAAACGCGAGCGGGAATGCCCCGGACTCAGTTTTCTCGTCCTGGGGTAAAAAGCGGTCCCCCGACGGTTTCTTCCCTTTGCTCCGTATTGGTCATAAGTCTTTCGATCTTCGGGTCTCGTGCTCCGAGGACTTCAACCCACACTCCTGGCATGCTCCCTGACACGTTTTCCGGAGTTATAGGTCGGGAAGCGAGCTCGTTGGAGGGAGAACTGTGGTGCGACCCAAAACGGTCCAAAAGATGGCCGAAGCTTCCAACGAGTGGCGAACGCTCGTCCTGTGTCAGAAACCACTGGAAATGCACTTGCAGCGAAGGAAACGGGCCGAGCTCGAGGACTTCCGGTGCTCGTCCCAAGAAAACGCGAGCGGGAATGCCCCGGACTCAGTTTTCTCGTCCTGGGGTAAAAAGCGGTCCCCCGACGGTTTCTTCCCTTTGCTCCGTATTGGTCATAAGTCTTTCGATCTTCGGGTCTCGTGCTCCGAGGACTTCAACCCACACTCCTGGCATGCTCCCTGACACGTTTTCCGGAGGTATAGGTCGGGAAGCGAGCTCGTTGGAGGGAGAACTGTGGTGCGACCCAAAACGGTCCAAAAGATGGCCGAAGCTTCCAACGAGTGGCGAACGCTCGTCCGGTGTCAGAAACCACTGGAAATGCACTTGCAGCGAAGGAAACGGGCCGAGCTCGAGGACTTCCGGTGCTCGTCCCAAGAAAACGCGAGCGGGAATGCCCCGGACTCAGTTTTCTCGTCCTGGGGTAAAAAGCGGTCCCCCGACGGTTTATTCCCTTTGCTCCGTATTGGTCATAAGTCTTTCGATCTTCGGGTCTCGTGCTCCGAGGACTTCAACCCACACTCCTGGCATGCTCCCTGACACGTTTTCCGGAGGTATAGGTCGGGAAGGGAGCTCGTTGGAGGGAGAACTGTGGTGCGACCCAAAACGGTCCAAAAGATGGCCGAAGCTTCCAACGAGTGGCGAACGCTCGTCCGGTGTCAGAAACCACTGGAAATGCACTTGCAGCGAAGGAAACGGGCCGAGCTCGAGGACTTCCGGTGCTCGTCCCAAGAAAACGCGAGCGGGAATGCTCCGGACTCAGTTTTCTCGTCCTGGGGTAAAAAGCGGTCCCCCGACGGTTTCTTCCCTTTGCTCCGTATTGGTCATAAGTCTTTCGATCTTCGGGTCTCGTGCTCTGAGGACTTCAACCCACACTCCTGGCATGCTCCCTGACACGTTTTCCGGAGGTATAGGTCGGGAAGCGAGCTCGTTGGAGGGAGAACTGTGGTGCGACCCAAAACGGTCCAAAAGATGGCCGAAGCTTCCAACGAGTGGCGAACGCTCGTCCGGTGTCAGAAACCGCTGGAAATGCACTTGCAGCGAAGGAAACGGGCCGAGCTCGAGGACTTCCGGTGCTCGTCCCAAGAAAACGCGAGCGGGGAATGCCCCGGACTCAGTTTTCTCGTCCTGGGGTAAAAAGCGGTCCCCCGACGGTTTCTTCCCTTTGCTCCGTATTGGTCATAAGTCTTTCGATCTTCGGGTCTCGTGCTCCGAGGACTTCAACCCACACTCCTGGCATGCTCCCTGACACGTTTTCCGGAGGTATAGGTCGGGAAGCGAGCTCGTTGGAGGGAGAACTGTGGTGCGACCCAAAACGGTCCAAAAGATGGCCGAAGCTTCCAACGAGTGGCGAACGCTCGTCCGGTGTCAGAAACCACTGGAAATGCACTTGCAGCGAAGGAAACGGGCCGAGCTCGAGGACTTCCGGTGCTCGTCCCAAGAAAACGCGAGCGGGAATGCCCCGGACTCAGTTTTCTCGTCCTGGGGTAAAAAGCGGTCCCCCGACGGTTTCTTCCCTTTGCTCCGTATTGGTCATAAGTCTTTCGATCTTCGGGTCTCGTGCTCCGAGGACTTCAACCCACACTCCTGACATGCTCCCTGACACGTTTTCCAGAGGTATAGGTCGGGATGCGAGCTCGTTGGAGGGAGAACTGTGGTGCGACCCAAAACGGTCCAAAAGATGGCCGAAGCTTCCAACGAGTGGCGAACGCTCGTCCGGTGTCAGAAACCACTGGAAATGCACTTGCAGCGAAGAAAACGGGCCGAGCTCGAGGACTTCCGGTGCTCGTCCCAAGAAAACGCGAGCGGGAATGCCCCGGACTCAGTTTTCTCGTCCTGGGGTAAAAAGCCGTCCCCCGACGGTTTCTTCCCTTTGCTCCGTATTGGTCATAAGTCTTTCAATCTTCGGGTCTCGTGCTCCGAGGACTTTAACCCACACTCCTGGCATGCTCCCTGACACGTTTTCCGGAGGTATAGGTCGGGAAGCGAGCTCGTTGGAGGGAGAACTGTGGTGCGACCCAAAACGGTCCAAAAGATGGCCGAAGCTTCCAACGAGTGGCGAACGCTCGTCCGGTGTCAGAAACGACTGGAAATGCACTTGCAGCGAAAGAAACGGGCCGAGCTCGAGGACTTCCGGTGCTCGTCCCAAGAAAACGCGAGCGGGAATGCCCCGGACTCAGTTTTCTCGTCCTGGGGTAAGAAGCCGTCCCCCGACGGTTTCTTACCTTTGCTCCGTATTGGTCATAAGTCTTTCGATCTTCGGGTCTCGTGCTCCGAGGACTTCAACCCACACTCCTGGCATGCTCCCTGACACGTTTTCCGGAGGTATAGGTCGGGAAGCGAGCTCGTTGGAGGGAGAACTGTGGTGCGACCCAAAACGGTCCAAAAGATGGCCGAAGCTTCCAACGAGTGGCGAACGCTCGTCCGGTGTCAGAAACCACTGGAAATGCACTTGCAGCGAAGGAAACGGGCCGAGCTCGAGGACTTCCGGTGCTCGTCCCAAGAAAACGCGAGCGGGAATGCCCCGGACTCAGTTTTCTCGTCCAGGGGTAAAAAGCGGTCCCCCGACGGTTTCTTCCCTTTGCTCCGTATTGGTCATAAGTCTTTCGATCTTCGGGTCTCGTGCTCCGAGGACTTCAACCCACACTCCTGGCATGCTCCCTGACACGTTTTCCGGAGGTATAGGTCGGGAAGCGAGCTCGTTGGAGGGAGAACTGTGGTGCGACCCAAAACGGTCCAAAAGATGGCCGAAGCTTCCAACGAGTGGCGAACGCTCGTCCGGTGTCAGAAACCACTGGAAATGCACTTGCAGCGAAGGAAACGGGCCGAGCTCGAGGACTTCCGGTGCTCGTCCCAAGAAAACGCGAGCGGGAATGCCCCGGACTCAGTTTTCTCGTCCTGGGGTAAAAAGCGGTCCCCCGACGGTTTCTTCCCTTTGCTCCGTATTGGTCATAAGTCTTTCGATCTTCGGGTCTCGTGCTCCGAGGACTTCAACCCACACTCCTGGCATGCTCCCTGACACGTTTTCCGGAGGTATAGGTCGGGAAGCGAGCTCGTTGGAGGGAGAACTGTGGTGCGACCCAAAACGGTCCAAAAGATGGCCGAAGCTTCCAACGAGTGGCGAACGCTCGTCCGGTGTCAGAAACCGCTGGAAATGCACTTGCAGCGAAGGAAACGGGCCGAGCTCGAGGACTTCCGGTGCTCGTCCCAAGAAAACGCGAGCGGGAATGCCCCGGACTCAGTTTTCTCGTCCTGGGGTAAAAAGCGGTCCCCCGACGGTTTCTTCCCTTTGCTCCGTATTGGTCATAAGTCTTTCGATCTTCGGGTCTCGTGCTCCGAGGACTTCAACCCACACTCCTGGCATGCTCCCTGACACGTTTTCCGGAGGTATAGGTCGGGAAGCGAGCTCGTTGGAGGGAGAACTGTGGTGCGACCCAAAACGGTCCAAAAGATGGCCGAAGCTTCCAACGATTGGCGAACGCTCGTCCGGTGTCAGAAACCACTGGAAATGCACTTGCAGCGAAGGAAACGGGCCGAGCTCGAGGACTTCCGGTGCTCGTCCCAAGAAAACGCGAGCGGGAATGCCCCGGACTCAGTTTTCTCGTCCTGGGGTAAAAAGCCGTCCCCCGACGGTTTCTTCCCTTTGCTCCGTATTGGTCATAAGTCTTTCGATCTTCGGGTCTCGTGCTCCGAGGACTTCAACCCACACTCCTGGCATGCTCCCTGACACGTTTTCCGGAGGTATAGGTCGGGAAGCGAGCTCGTTGGAGGGAGAACTGTGGTGCGACCCAAAACGGTCCAAAAGATGGCCGAAGCTTCCAACGAGTGGCGAACGCTCGTCCGGTGTCAGAAACCACTGGAAATGCACTTGCAGTGAAGGAAACGGGCCGAGCTCGAGGACTTTCGGTGCTCGTCCCAAGAAAACGCGAGCGGGAATGCCCCGGACTCAGTTTTCTCGTCCTGGGGTAAAAAGCGGTCCCCCGACGGTTTCTTCCCTTTGCTCCGTATTGGTCATAAGTCTTTCGATCTTAGGGTCTCGTGCTCCGAGGACTTCAACCCACACTCCTGGCATGCTCCCTGACACGTTTTCCGGAGGTATAGGTCGGGAAGCGAGCTCGTTGGAGGGAGAACTGTGGTGCGACCCAAAACGGTCCAAAAGATGGCCGAAGCTTCCAACGAGTGGCGAACGCTCGTCCGGTGTCAGAAACCACTGGAAATGCACTTGCAGCGAAAGAAACGAGCTGAGCTCGAGGACTTTTGGTGCTCGTCCCAAGAAAACGCGAGCGGGAATGCCCCGGACTCAGTTTTCTCGTCCTGGGGTAAAAAGCGGTCCCCCGACGGTTTCTTCCCTTTGCTCCGTATTGGTCATAAGTCTTTCGATCTTCGGGTCTCGTGCTCCGAGGACTTCAACCCACACTCCTGGCATGCTCCCTGACACGTTTTCCGGAGTTATAGGTCGGGAAGCGAGCTCGTTGGAGGGAGAACTGTGGTGCGACCCAAAACGGTCCAAAAGATGGCCGAAGCTTCCAACGAGTGGCGAACGCTCGTCCGGTGTCAGAAACCACTGGAAATGCACTTGCAGCGAAGGAAACGGGCCGAGCTCGAGGACTTCCGGTGCTCGTCCCAAGAAAACGCGAGCGGGAATGCCCCGGACTCAGTTTTCTCGTCCTGGGGTAAAAAGCGGTCCCCCGACGGTTTCTTCCCTTTGCTCCGTATTGGTCATAAGTCTTTCGATCTTCGGGTCTCGTGCTCCGAGGACTTCAACCCACACTCCTGGCATGCTCCCTGACACGTTTTCCGGAGGTATAGGTCGGGAAGCGAGCTCGTTGGAGGGAGAACTGTGGTGCGACCCAAAACGGTCCAAAAGATGGCCGAAGCTTCCAACGAGTGGCGAACGCTCGTCCGGTGTCAGAAACCACTGGAAATGCACTTCCAGCGAAGGAAACGGGCCGAGCTCGAGGACTTCCGGTGCTCGTCCCAAGAAAACGCGAGCGGGAATGCCCCGGACTCAGTTTTCTCGTCCTGGGGTAAAAAGCGGTCCCCCGACGGTTTATTCCCTTTGCTCCGTATTGGTCATAAGTCTTTCGATCTTCGGGTCTCGTGCTCCGAGGACTTCAACCCACACTCCTGGCATGCTCCCTGACACGTTTTCCGGAGGTATAGGTCGGGAAGGGAGCTCGTTGGAGGGAGAACTGTGGTGCGACCCAAAACGGTCCAAAAGATGGCCGAAGCTTCCAACGAGTGGCGAACGCTCGTCCGGTGTCAGAAACCACTGGAAATGCACTTGCAGCGAAGGAAACGGGCTGAGCTCGAGGACTTCCGGTGCTCGTCCCAAGAAAACGCGAGCGGGAATGCTCCGGACTTAGTTTTCTCGTCCTGGGGTAAAAAGCGGTCCCCCGACGGTTTCTTCCCTTTGCTCCGTATTGGTCATAAGTCTTTCGATCTTCGGGTCTCGTGCTCTGAGGACTTCAACCCACACTCTTGGCATGCTCCCTGACACGTTTTCCGGAGGTATAGGTCGGGAAGCGAGCTCGTTGGAGGGAGAACTGTGGTGCGACCCAAAACGGTCCAAAAGATGGCCGAAGCTTCCAACGAGTGGCGAACGCTCGTCCGGTGTCAGAAACCGCTGGAAATGCACTTGCAGCGAAGGAAACGGGCCGAGCTCGAGGACTTCTGGTGCTCGTCCCAAGAAAACGCGAGCGGGAATGCCCCGGACTCAGTTTTCTCGTCCTGGGGTAAAAAGCGGTCCCCCGACGGTTTCTTCCCTTTGCTCCGTATTGGTCATAAGTCTTTCGATCTTCGGGTCTCGTGCTCCGAGGACTTCAACCCACACTCCTGGCATGCTCCCTGACACGTTTTCCAGAGGTATAGGTCGGGAAGCGAGCTCGTTGGAGGGAGAACTGTGGTGCGACCCAAAACGGTCCAAAAGATGGCCGAAGCTTCCAACGAGTGGCGAACGCTCGTCCGGTGTCAGAAACCACTGGAAATGCACTTGCAGCGAAGGAAACGGGCCGAGCTCGAGGACTTCCGGTGCTCGTCCCAAGAAAACGCGAGCGGGAATGCCCCGGACTCAGTTTTCTCGTCTTGGGGTAAAAAGCGGTCCCCCGACGGTTTCTTCCCTTTGCTCCGTATTGGTCATAAGTCTTTCGATCTTCGGGTCTCGTGCTCCGAGGACTTCAACCCACACTCCTGGCATGCTCCCTGACACGTTTTCCGGAGGTATAGGTCGGGAAGCGAGCTCGTTGGAGGGAGAACTGTGGTGCGACCCAAAACGGTCCAAAAGATGGCCGAAGCTTCCAACGAGTGGCGAACGCTCGTCCGGTGTCAGAAACCACTGGAAATGCACTTGCAGCGAAGGAAACGGGCTGAGCTCGAGGACTTCCGGTGCTCGTCCCAAGAAAACGCGAGCGGGAATGCCCCGGACTCAGTTTTCTCGTCCTGGGGTAAAAAGCGGTCCCCCGACGGTTTCTTCCCTTTGCTCCGTATTGGTCATAAGTCTTTCGATCTTCGGGTCTCGTGCTCCGAGGACTTCAACCCACACTCCTGGCATGCTCCCTGACACGTTTTCCGGAGGTATAGGTCGGGAAGCGAGCTCGTTGGAGGGAGAACTGTGGTGCGACCCAAAACGGTCCAAAAGATGGCCGAAGCTTCCAACGAGTGGCGAACGCTCGTCCGGTGTCAGAAACCACTGGAAATGCACTTGCAGCGAAGGAAACGGGCCGAGCTCGAGGACTTCCGGTGCTCGTCCCAAGAAAACGCGAGCGGGAATGCCCCGGACTCAGTTTTCTCGTCCTGGGGTAAAAAGCGGTCCCCCGACGGTTTCTTCCCTTTGCTCCGTATTGGTCATAAGTCTTTCGATCTTCGGGTCTCGTGCTCCGAGGACTTCAACCCACACTCCTGGCATGCTCCCTGACACGTTTTCCGGAGGTATAGGTCGGGAAGCGAGCTCGTTGGAGGGAGAACTGTGGTGCGACCCAAAACGGTCCAAAAGATGGCCGAAGCTTCCAACGAGTGGCGAACGCTCGTCCGGTGTCAGAAACCACTGGAAATGCACTTGCAGCGAAGGAAACGGGCTGAGCTCGAGGACTTCCGGTGCTCGTCCCAAGAAAACGCGAGCGGGAATGCCCCGGACTCAGTTTTCTCGTCCTGGGGTAAAAAGCGGTCCCCCGACGGTTTCTTCCCTTTGCTCCGTATTGGTCATAAGTCTTTCGATCTTCTGGTCTCGTGCTCCGAGGACTTCAACCCACACTCCTGGCATGCTCCCTGACACGTTTTCCGGAGGTATAGGTCGGGAAGCGAGCTCGTTGGAGGGAGAACTGTGGTGCGACCCAAAACGGTCCAAAAGATGGCCGAAGCTTCCAACGAGTGGCGAACGCTCGTCCGGTGTCAGAAACCACTGGAAATGCACTTGCAGCGAAGGAAACGGGCTGAGCTCGAGGACTTCCGGTGCTCGTCCCAAGAAAACGCGAGCGGGAATGCCCCGGACTCAGTTTTCTCGTCCTGGGGTAAAAAGCGGTCCCCCGACGGTTTCTTCCCTTTGCTCCGTATTGGTCATAAGTCTTTCGATCTTCGGGTCTCGTGCTCCGAGGACTTCAACCCACACTCCTGGCATGCTCCCTGACACGTTTTCCGGAGGTATAGGTCGGGAAGCGAGCTCGTTGGAGGGAGAACTGTGGTGCGACCCAAAACGGTCCAAAAGATGGCCGAAGCTTCCAACGAGTGGCGAACGCTCGTCCGGTGTCAGAAACCACTGGAAATGCACTTGCAGCGAAGGAAACGGGCCGAGCTCGAGGACTTCCGATGCTCGTCCCAAGAAAACGCGAGCGGGAATGCCCCGGACTCAGTTTTCTCGTCCTGGGGTAAAAAGCGGTCCCCCGACGGTTTCTTCCCTTTGCTCCGTATTGGTCATAAGTCTTTCGATCTTCGGGTCTCGTGCTCCGAGGACTTCAACCCACACTCCTGGCATGCTCCCTGACACGTTTTCCGGAGGTATAGGTCGGGAAGCGAGCTCGTTGGAGGGAGAACTGTGGTGCGACCCAAAACGGTCCAAAAGATGGCCGAAGCTTCCAACGAGTGGCGAACGCTCGTCCGGTGTCAGAAACCACTGGAAATGCACTTGCAGCGAAGGAAACGGGCTGAGCTCGAGGACTTCCGGTGCTCGTCCCAAGAAAACGCGAGCGGGAATGCCCCGGACTCAGTTTTCTCGTCCTGGGGTAAAAAGCGGTCCCCCGACGGTTTCTTCCCTTTGCTCCGTATTGGTCATAAGTCTTTCGATCTTCGGGTCTCGTGCTCCGAGGACTTCAACCCACACTCCTGGCATGCTCCCTGACACGTTTTCCGGAGGTATAGGTCGGGAAGCGAGCTCGTTGGAGGGAGAACTGTGGTGCGACCCAAAACGGTCCAAAAGATGGCCGAAGCTTCCAACGAGTGGCGAACGCTCGTCCGGTGTCAGAAACCACTGGAAATGCACTTGCAGCGAAGGAAACGGGCTGAGCTCGAGGACTTCCGGTGCTCGTCCCAAGAAAACGCGAGCGGGAATGCCCCGGACTCAGTTTTCTCGTCCTGGGGTAAAAAGCGGTCCCCCGACGGTTTCTTCCCTTTGCTCCGTATTGGTCATAAGTCTTTCGATCTTCGGGTCTCGTGCTCCGAGGACTTCAACCCACACTCCTGGCATGCTCCCTGACACGTTTTCCGGAGGTATAGGTCGGGAAGCGAGCTCGTTGGAGGGAGAACTGTGGTGCGACCCAAAACGGTCCAAAAGATGGCCGAAGCTTCCAACGAGTGGCGAACGCTCGTCCGGTGTCAGAAACCACTGGAAATGCACTTGCAGCGAAGGAAACGGGCTGAGCTCGAGGACTTCCGGTGCTCGTCCCAAGAAAACGCGAGCGGGAATGCCCCGGACTCAGTTTTCTCGTCCTGGGGTAAAAAGCGGTCCCCCGACGGTTTCTTCCCTTTGCTCCGTATTGGTCATAAGTCTTTCGATCTTCGGGTCTCGTGCTCCGAGGACTTCAACCCACACTCCTGGCATGCTCCCTGACACGTTTTCCGGAGGTATAGGTCGGGAAGCGAGCTCGTTGGAGGGAGAACTGTGGTGCGACCCAAAACGGTCCAAAAGATGGCCGAAGCTTCCAACGAGTGGCGAACGCTCGTCCGGTGTCAGAAACCACTGGAAATGCACTTGCAGCGAAGGAAACGGGCTGAGCTCGAGGACTTCCGGTGCTCGTCCCAAGAAAACGCGAGCGGGAATGCCCCGGACTCAGTTTTCTCGTCCTGGGGTAAAAAGCGGTCCCCCGACGGTTTCTTCCCTTTGCTCCGTATTGGTCATAAGTCTTTCGATCTTCGGGTCTCGTGCTCCGAGGACTTCAACCCACACTCCTGGCATGCTCCCTGACACGTTTTCCGGAGGTATAGGTCGGGAAGCGAGCTCGTTGGAGGGAGAACTGTGGTGCGACCCAAAACGGTCCAAAAGATGGCCGAAGCTTCCAACGAGTGGCGAACGCTCGTCCGGTGTCAGAAACCACTGGAAATGCACTTGCAGCGAAGGAAACGGGCTGAGCTCGAGGACTTCCGGTGCTCGTCCCAAGAAAACGCGAGCGGGAATGCCCCGGACTCAGTTTTCTCGTCCTGGGGTAAAAAGCGGTCCCCCGACGGTTTCTTCCCTTTGCTCCGTATTGGTCATAAGTCTTTCGATCTTCGGGTCTCGTGCTCCGAGGACTTCAACCCACACTCCTGGCATGCTCCCTGACACGTTTTCCGGAGGTATAGGTCGGGAAGCGAGCTCGTTGGAGGGAGAACTGTGGTGCGACCCAAAACGGTCCAAAAGATGGCCGAAGCTTCCAACGAGTGGCGAACGCTCGTCCGGTGTCAGAAACCACTGGAAATGCACTTGCAGCGAAGGAAACGGGCTGAGCTCGAGGACTTCCGGTGCTCGTCCCAAGAAAACGCGAGCGGGAATGCCCCGGACTCAGTTTTCTCGTCCTGGGGTAAAAAGCGGTCCCCCGACGGTTTCTTCCCTTTGCTCCGTATTGGTCATAAGTCTTTCGATCTTCGGGTCTCGTGCTCCGAGGACTTCAACCCACACTCCTGGCATGCTCCCTGACACGTTTTCCGGAGGTATAGGTCGGGAAGCGAGCTCGTTGGAGGGAGAACTGTGGTGCGACCCAAAACGGTCCAAAAGATGGCCGAAGCTTCCAACGAGTGGCGAACGCTCGTCCGGTGTCAGAAACCACTGGAAATGCACTTGCAGCGAAGGAAACGGGCTGAGCTCGAGGACTTCCGGTGCTCGTCCCAAGAAAACGCGAGCGGGAATGCCCCGGACTCAGTTTTCTCGTCCTGGTGTAAAAAGCGGTCCCCCGACGGTTTCTTCCCTTTGCTCCGTATTGGTCATAAGTCTTTCGATCTTCGGGTCTCGTGCTCCGAGGACTTCAACCCACACTCCTGGCATGCTCCCTGACACGTTTTCTGGAGGTATAGGTCGGGAAGCGAGCTCGTTGGAGGGAGAACTGTGGTGCGACCCAAAACGGTCCAAAAGATGGCCGAAGCTTCCAACGAGTGGCGAACGCTCGTCCGGTGTCAGAAACCACTGGAAATGCACTTGCAGCGAAGGAAACGGGCTGAGCTCGAGGACTTCCGGTGCTCGTCCCAAGAAAACGCGAGCGGGAATGCCCCGGACTCAGTTTTCTCGTCCTGGGGTAAAAAGCGGTCCCCCGACGGTTTCTTCCCTTTGCTCCGTATTGGTCATAAGTCTTTCGATCTTCGGGTCTCGTGCTCCGAGGACTTCAACCCACACTCCTGGCATGCTCCCTGACACGTTTTCCGGAGGTATAGGTCGGGAAGCGAGCTCGTTGGAGGGAGAACTGTGGTGCGACCCAAAACGGTCCAAAAGATGGCCGAAGCTTCCAACGAGTGGCGAACGCTCGTCCGGTGTCAGAAACCACTGGAAATGCACTTGCAGCGAAGGAAACGGGCTGAGCTCGAGGACTTCCGGTGCTCGTCCCAAGAAAACGCGAGCGGGAATGCCCCGGACTCAGTTTTCTCGTCCTGGGGTAAAAAGCGGTCCCCCGACGGTTTCTTCCCTTTGCTCCGTATTGGTCATAAGTCTTTCGATCTTCGGGTCTCGTGCTCCGAGGACTTCAACCCACACTCCTGGCATGCTCCCTGACACGTTTTCCGGAGGTATAGGTCGGGAAGCGAGCTCGTTGGAGGGAGAACTGTGGTGCGACCCAAAACGGTCCAAAAGATGGCCGAAGCTTCCAACGAGTGGCGAACGCTCGTCCGGTGTCAGAAACCACTGGAAATGCACTTGCAGCGAAGGAAACGGGCTGAGCTCGAGGACTTCCGGTGCTCGTCCCAAGAAAACGCGAGCGGGAATGCCCCGGACTCAGTTTTCTCGTCCTGGGGTAAAAAGCGGTCCCCCGACGGTTTCTTCCCTTTGCTCCGTATTGGTCATAAGTCTTTCGATCTTCGGGTCTCGTGCTCCGAGGACTTCAACCCACACTCCTGGCATGCTCCCTGACACGTTTTCCGGAGGTATAGGTCGGGAAGCGAGCTCGTTGGAGGGAGAACTGTGGTGCGACCCAAAACGGTCCAAAAGATGGCCGAAGCTTCCAACGAGTGGCGAACGCTCGTCCGGTGTCAGAAACCACTGGAAATGCACTTGCAGCGAAGGAAACGGGCTGAGCTCGAGGACTTCCGGTGCTCGTCCCAAGAAAACGCGAGCGGGAATGCCCCGGACTCAGTTTTCTCGTCCTGGGGTAAAAAGCGGTCCCCCGACGGTTTCTTCCCTTTGCTCCGTATTGGTCATAAGTCTTTCGATCTTCGGGTCTCGTGCTCCGAGGACTTCAACCCACACTCCTGGCATGCTCCCTGACACGTTTTCCGGAGGTATAGGTCGGGAAGCGAGCTCGTTGGAGGGAGAACTGTGGTGCGACCCAAAACGGTCCAAAAGATGGCCGAAGCTTCCAACGAGTGGCGAACGCTCGTCCGGTGTCAGAAACCACTGGAAATGCACTTGCAGCGAAGGAAACGGGCTGAGCTCGAGGACTTCCGGTGCTCGTCCCAAGAAAACGCGAGCGGGAATGCCCCGGACTCAGTTTTCTCGTCCTGGGGTAAAAAGCGGTCCCCCGACGGTTTCTTCCCTTTGCTCCGTATTGGTCATAAGTCTTTCGATCTTCGGGTCTCGTGCTCCGAGGACTTCAACCCACACTCCTGGCATGCTCCCTGACACGTTTTCCGGAGGTATAGGTCGGGAAGCGAGCTCGTTGGAGGGAGAACTGTGGTGCGACCCAAAACGGTCCAAAAGATGGCCGAAGCTTCCAACGAGTGGCGAACGCTCGTCCGGTGTCAGAAACCACTGGAAATGCACTTGCAGCGAAGGAAACGGGCTGAGCTCGAGGACTTCCGGTGCTCGTCCCAAGAAAACGCGAGCGGGAATGCCCCGGACTCAGTTTTCTCGTCCTGGGGTAAAAAGCGGTCCCCCGACGGTTTCTTCCCTTTGCTCCGTATTGGTCATAAGTCTTTCGATCTTCGGGTCTCGTGCTCCGAGGACTTCAACCCACACTCCTGGCATGCTCCCTGACACGTTTTCCGGAGGTATAGGTCGGGAAGCGAGCTCGTTGGAGGGAGAACTGTGGTGCGACCCAAAACGGTCCAAAAGATGGCCGAAGCTTCCAACGAGTGGCGAACGCTCGTCCGGTGTCAGAAACCACTGGAAATGCACTTGCAGCGAAGGAAACGGGCTGAGTTCGAGGACTTCCGGTGCTCGTCCCAAGAAAACGCGAGCGGGAATGCCCCGGACTCAGTTTTCTCGTCCTGGGGTAAAAAGCGGTCCCCCGACGGTTTCTTCCCTTTGCTCCGTATTGGTCATAAGTCTTTCGATCTTCGGGTCTCGTGCTCCGAGGACTTCAACCCACACTCCTGGCATGCTCCCTGACACGTTTTCCGGAGGTATAGGTCGGGAAGCGAGCTCGTTGGAGGGAGAACTGTGGTGCGACCCAAAACGGTCCAAAAGATGGCCGAAGCTTCCAACGAGTGGCGAACGCTCGTCCGGTGTCAGAAACCACTGGAAATGCACTTGCAGCGAAGGAAACGGGCTGAGCTCGAGGACTTCCGGTGCTCGTCCCAAGAAAACGCGAGCGGGAATGCCCCGGACTCAGTTTTCTCGTCCTGGGGTAAAAAGCGGTCCCCCGACGGTTTCTTCCCTTTGCTCCGTATTGGTCATAAGTCTTTCGATCTTCGGGTCTCGTGCTCCGAGGACTTCAACCCACACTCCTGGCATGCTCCCTGACACGTTTTCCGGAGGTATAGGTCGGGAAGCGAGCTCGTTGGAGGGAGAACTGTGGTGCGACCCAAAACGGTCCAAAAGATGGCCGAAGCTTCCAACGAGTGGCGAACGCTCGTCCGGTGTCAGAAACCACTGGAAATGCACTTGCAGCGAAGGAAACGGGCTGAGCTCGAGGACTTCCGGTGCTCGTCCCAAGAAAACGCGAGCGGGAATGCCCCGGACTCAGTTTTCTCGTCCTGGGGTAAAAAGCGGTCCCCCGACGGTTTCTTCCCTTTGCTCCGTATTGGTCATAAGTCTTTCGATCTTCGGGTCTCGTGCTCCGAGGACTTCAACCCACACTCCTGGCATGCTCCCTGACACGTTTTCCGGAGGTATAGGTTGGGAAGCGAGCTCGTTGGAGGGAGAACTGTGGTGCGACCCAAAACGGTCCAAAAGATGGCCGAAGCTTCCAACGAGTGGCGAACGCTCGTCCGGTGTCAGAAACCACTGGAAATGCACTTGCAGCGAAGGAAACGGGCTGAGCTCGAGGACTTCCGGTGCTCGTCCCAAGAAAACGCGAGCGGGAATGCCCCGGACTCAGTTTTCTCGTCCTGGGGTAAAAAGCGGTCCCCCGACGGTTTCTTCCCTTTGCTCCGTATTGGTCATAAGTCTTTCGATCTTCGGGTCTCGTGCTCCGAGGACTTCAACCCACACTCCTGGCATGCTCCCTGACACGTTTTCCGGAGGTATAGGTCGGGAAGCGAGCTCGTTGGAGGGAGAACTGTGGTGCGACCCAAAACGGTCCAAAAGATGGCCGAAGCTTCCAACGAGTGGCGAACGCTCGTCCGGTGTCAGAAACCACTGGAAATGCACTTGCAGCGAAGGAAACGGGCTGAGCTCGAGGACTTCCGGTGCTCGTCCCAAGAAAACGCGAGCGGGAATGCCCCGGACTCAGTTTTCTCGTCCTGGGGTAAAAAGCGGTCCCCCGACGGTTTCTTCCCTTTGCTCCGTATTGGTCATAAGTCTTTCGATCTTCGGGTCTCGTGCTCCGAGGACTTCAACCCACACTCCTGGCATGCTCCCTGACACGTTTTCCGGAGGTATAGGTCGGGAAGCGAGCTCGTTGGAGGGAGAACTGTGGTGCGACCCAAAACGGTCCAAAAGATGGCCGAAGCTTCCAACGAGTGGCGAACGCTCGTCCGGTGTCAGAAACCACTGGAAATGCACTTGCAGCGAAGGAAACGGGCTGAGCTCGAGGACTTCCGGTGCTCGTCCCAAGAAAACGCGAGCGGGAATGCCCCGGACTCAGTTTTCTCGTCCTGGGGTAAAAAGCGGTCCCCCGACGGTTTCTTCCCTTTGCTCCGTATTGGTCATAAGTCTTTCGATCTTCGGGTCTCGTGCTCCGAGGACTTCAACCCACACTCCTGGCATGCTCCCTGACACGTTTTCCGGAGGTATAGGTCGGGAAGCGAGCTCGTTGGAGGGAGAACTGTGGTGCGACCCAAAACGGTCCAAAAGATGGCCGAAGCTTCCAACGAGTGGCGAACGCTCGTCCGGTGTCAGAAACCACTGGAAATGCACTTGCAGCGAAGGAAACGGGCTGAGCTCGAGGACTTCCGGTGCTCGTCCCAAGAAAACGCGAGCGGGAATGCCCCGGACTCAGTTTTCTCGTCCTGGGGTAAAAAGCGGTCCCCCGACGGTTTCTTCCCTTTGCTCCGTATTGGTCATAAGTCTTTTGATCTTCGGGTCTCGTGCTCCGAGGACTTCAACCCACACTCCTGGCATGCTCCCTGACACGTTTTCCGGAGGTATAGGTCGGGAAGCGAGCTCGTTGGAGGGAGAACTGTGGTGCGACCCAAAACGGTCCAAAAGATGGCCGAAGCTTCCAACGAGTGGCGAACGCTCGTCCGGTGTCAGAAACCACTGGAAATGCACTTGCAGCGAAGGAAACGGGCTGAGCTCGAGGACTTCCGGTGCTCGTCCCAAGAAAACGCGAGCGGGAATGCCCCGGACTCAGTTTTCTCGTCCTGGGGTAAAAAGCGGTCCCCCGACGGTTTCTTCCCTTTGCTCCGTATTGGTCATAAGTCTTTCGATCTTCGGGTCTCGTGCTCCGAGGACTTCAACCCACACTCCTGGCATGCTCCCTGACACGTTTTCCGGAGGTATAGGTCGGGAAGCGAGCTCGTTGGAGGGAGAACTGTGGTGCGACCCAAAACGGTCCAAAAGATGGCCGAAGCTTCCAACGAGTGGCGAACGCTCGTCCGGTGTCAGAAACCACTGGAAATGCACTTGCGGCGAAGGAAACGGGCTGAGCTCGAGGACTTCCGGTGCTCGTCCCAAGAAAACGCGAGCGGGAATGCCCCGGACTCAGTTTTCTCGTCCTGGGGTAAAAAGCGGTCCCCCGACGGTTTCTTCCCTTTGCTCCGTATTGGTCATAAGTCTTTCGATCTTCGGGTCTCGTGCTCCGAGGACTTCAACCCACACTCCTGGCATGCTCCCTGACACGTTTTCCGGAGGTATAGGTCGGGAAGCGAGCTCGTTGGAGGGAGAACTGTGGTGCGACCCAAAACGGTCCAAAAGATGGCCGAAGCTTCCAACGAGTGGCGAACGCTCGTCCGGTGTCAGAAACCACTGGAAATGCACTTGCAGCGAAGGAAACGGGCTGAGCTCGAGGACTTCCGGTGCTCGTCCCAAGAAAACGCGAGCGGGAATGCCCCGGACTCAGTTTTCTCGTCCTGGGGTAAAAAGCGGTCCCCCGACGGTTTCTTCCCTTTGCTCCGTATTGGTCATAAGTCTTTCGATCTTCGGGTCTCGTGCTCCGAGGACTTCAACCCACACTCCTGGCATGCTCCCTGACACGTTTTCCGGAGGTATAGGTCGGGAAGCGAGCTCGTTGGAGGGAGAACTGTGGTGCGACCCAAAACGGTCCAAAAGATGGCCGAAGCTTCCAACGAGTGGCGAACGCTCGTCCGGTGTCAGAAACCACTGGAAATGCACTTGCGGCGAAGGAAACGGGCTGAGCTCGAGGACTTCCGGTGCTCGTCCCAAGAAAACGCGAGCGGGAATGCCCCGGACTCAGTTTTCCTCGTCCTGGGGTAAAAAGCGGTCCCCCGACGGTTTCTTCCCTTTGCTCCGTATTGGTCATAAGTCTTTCGATCTTCGGGTCTCGTGCTCCGAGGACTTCAACCCACACTCCTGGCATGCTCCCTGACACGTTTTCCAGAGGTATAGGTCGGGAAGCGAGCTCGTTGGAGGGAGAACTGTGGTGCGACCCAAAACGGTCCAAAAGATGGCCGAAGCTTCCAACGAGTGGCGAACGCTCGTCCGGTGTCAGAAACCACTGGAAATGCACTTGCAGCGAAGGAAACGGGCTGAGCTCGAGGACTTCCGGTGCTCGTCCCAAGAAAACGCGAGCGGGAATGCCCCGGACTCAGTTTTCTCGTCCTGGGGTAAAAAGCGGTCCCCCGACGGTTTCTTCCCTTTGCTCCGTATTGGTCATAAGTCTTTCGATTTTCGGGTCTCGTGCTCCGAGGACTTCAACCCACACTCCTGGCATGCTCCCTGACACGTTTCTCCGGAGGTATAGGTCGGGAAGCGAGCTCGTTGGAGGGAGAACTGTGGTGCGACCCCAAAACGGTCCAAAAGATGGCCGAAGCTTCCAACGAGTGGCGAACGCTCGTCCGGTGTCAGAAACCACTGGAAATGCACTTGCAGTGAAGGAAAACGGGCTGAGCTCGAGGACTTCCGGTGCTCGTCCCCAAGAAAACGCGAGCGGGGAATGCCCCCGGACTCAGTTTTCTCGTCCTGGGGTAAAAAGCGGTCCCCCGACGGTTTCTTCCCTTTGCTCCGTATTGGTCATAAGTCTTTCGATCTTCGGGTCTCGTGCTCCGAGGACTTCAACCCACACTCCTGGCATGCTCCCTGACACGTTTTCCGGAGGTATAGGTCGGGAAGCGAGCTCGTTGGAGGGAGAACTGTGGTGCGACCCAAAACGGTCCAAAAGATGGCCGAAGCTTCCAACGAGTGGCGAACGCTCGTCCGGTGTCAGAAACCACTGGAAATGCACTTGCAGCGAAGGAAACGGGCTGAGCTCGAGGACTTCCGGTGCTCGTCCCCAAGAAAACGCGAGCGGGAATGCCCCGGACTCAGTTTTCTCGTCCTGGGGTAAAAAGCGGTCCCCCGACGGTTTCTTCCCTTTGCTCCGTATTGGTCATAAGTCTTTCGATCTTCGGGTCTCGTGCTCCGAGGACTTCAACCCACACTCCTGGCATGCTCCCTGACACGTTTTCCGGAGGTATAGGTCGGGAAGCGAGCTCGTTGGAGGGAGAACTGTGGTGCGACCCAAAACGGTCCAAAAGATGGCCGAAGCTTCCAACGAGTGGCGAACGCTCGTCCGGTGTCAGAAACCACTGGAAATGCACTTGCGGCGAAGGAAACGGGCTGAGCTCGAGGACTTCCGGTGCTCGTCCCAAGAAAACGCGAGCGGGAATGCCCCGGACTCAGTTTTCTCGTCCTGGGGTAAAAAGCGGTCCCCCGACGGTTTCTTCCCTTTGCTCCGTATTGGTCATAAGTCTTTCGATCTTCGGGTCTCGTGCTCCGAGGACTTCAACCCACACTCCTGGCATGCTCCCTGACACGTTTTCCAGAGGTATAGGTCGGGAAGCGAGCTCGTTGGAGGGAGAACTGTGGTGCGACCCAAAACGGTCCAAAAGATGGCCGAAGCTTCCCAACGAGTGGCGAACGCTCGTCCGGTGTCAGAAACCACTGGAAATGCACTTGCAGCGAAGGACACGGGCTGAGCTCGAGGACTTCCGGTGCTCCGTCCCAAGAAAACGCGAGCGGGAATGCCCCGGACTCAGTTTTCTCGTCCTGGGGTAAAAAAGCGGTCCCCCGACGGTTTCTTCCCTTTGCTCCGTATTGGTCATAAGTCTTTCGATCTTCGGGTCTCGTGCTCCGAGGACTTCAACCCACACTCCTGGCATGCTCCCTGACACGTTTTCCGGAGGTATAGGTCGGGAAGCGAGCTCGTTGGAGGGGAGAACTGTGGTGCGACCCAAAACGGTCCCAAAAGATGGCCGAAGCTTCCAACGAGTGGCGAACGCTCGTCCGGTGTCAGAAACCACTGGAAAATGCACTTGCGGCGAAGGAAACGGGCTGAGCTCGAGGACTTCCGGTGCTCGTCCCAAGAAAACGCGAGCGGGAATGCCCCGGACTCAGTTTTCCTCGTCCTGGGGTAAAAAGCGGTCCCCCCGACGGTTTCTTCCCTTTGCTCCGTATTGGTCATAAGTCTTTCGATCTTCGGGTCTCGTGCTCCGAGGACTTCAACCCACACTCCTGGCATGCTCCCTGACACGTTTTCCAGAGGTATAGGTCGGGAAGCGAGCTCGTTGGAGGGAGAACTGTGGTGCGACCCAAAACGGTCCAAAAGATGGCCGAAGCTTCCAACGAGTGGCGAACGCTCGTCCGGTGTCAGAAACCACTGGAAATGCACTTGCAGCGAAGGAAACGGGCTGAGCTCGAGGACTTCCGGTGCTCGTCCCAAGAAAACGCGAGCGGGAATGCCCCGGACTCAGTTTTCTCGTCCTGGGGTAAAAAGCGGTCCCCTCCGACGGTTTCTTCCCTTTGCTCCGTATTGGTCATAAGTCTTTCGATCTTCGGGTCTCGTGCTCCGAGGACTTCAACCCACACTCCTGGCATGCTCCCTGACACGTTTTCCGGAGGTATAGGTCGGGAAGCGAGCTCGTTGGAGGGAGAACTGTGGTGCGACCCAAAACGGTCCAAAAGATGGCCGAAGCTTCCAACGAGTGGCGAACGCTCGTCCGGTGTCAGAAACCACTGGAAATGCACTTGCAGCGAAGGAAACGGGCTGAGCTCGAGGACTTCCCGCGTGCTCGTCCCAAGAAAAACGCGAGCGGGAATGCCCCGGACTCAGTTTTCTCGTCCTGGGGTAAAAAGCGGTCCCCCGACGGTTTCTTCCCTTTGCTCCGTATTGGTCATAAGTCTTTCGATCTTCGGGTCTCGTGCTCCGAGGACTTCAACCCACACTCCTGGCATGCTCCCTGACACGTTTTCCGGAGGTATAGGTCGGGAAGCGAGCTCGTTGGAGGGAGAACTGTGGTGCGACCCAAAACGGTCCAAAAGATG
>NW_026124160.1:5000-7500 GCF_025177605.1 Cucumis melo
AAAGGTCCGAATGATCAACTCTGCAATCAGTTGTTAGAATCAATAGGTCTTCAAATCGTTCATTTGAAAAAATTGAAACCCTTCTTATTGGATGATCATTATACTTCCCAAAAATCGAAATTCTTGATCAATGGAGGAACAATATCACCATTTTTGTTCAATAAGATACCAAAGTGGATGATTGACTCATTCCATACTAGAAATAATCGCAGGAAATCCTTTGATAACACGGATTCCTATTTCTCAATGATATCCCACGATCAAGACAATTGGCTAAATCCCGTGAAACCATTTCATAGAAGTTCATTGATATCTTCTTTTTATAAAGCAACTCGACTTCGATTCTTGAATAATCCACATCACTTCTGCTTCTATTGTAACAAAAGATTCCCTTTTTATGTGGATTATGTGGAAAAGGCCCGTATCAATAATTATGATTTTACGTATGGACAATTCCTCAATATCTTGTTCATTCGCAACAAAATATTTTCTTTGTGCGGCGGTAAAAAAAAACATGCTTTTTTGGAGAGAGATACTATTTCACCAATCGAGTCACAGGTATCTAACATATTCATACCTAACGATTTTCCACAAAGTGGTGACGAAAGGTATAACTTGTACAAATCTTTCCATTTTCCAATTCGATCCGATCCATTCGTTCGTCGAGCTATTTACTCGATCGCAGACATTTCTGGAACACCTCTAACAGAGGGACAAATAGTCAATTTTGAAAGAACTTATTGTCAACCTCTTTCAGATATGAATCTATCTGATTCAGAGGGGAAGAACTTGCATCAGTATCTCAATTTCAATTCAAACATGGGTTTGATTCACACTCCATGTTCTGAGAAATATTTACCATCCGAAAAGAGGAAAAAACGGAGTCTTTGTCTAAAGAAATGCCTTGAGAAAGGGCAGATGTATAGAACCTTTCAACGAGATAGTGCTTTTTCAACTCTCTCAAAATGGAATCTATTCCAAACATATATGCCATGGTTCCTTACTTCGACAGGGTACAAATATCTAAATTTGCTATTTTTAGATACTTTTTCAGACCTATTGCCGATACTAAGTAGCATCCAAAAATTTGTATACATTTTTCATGATATATATGATCCATGCATAATATCATGGCGAATTCTTCAGAGAAAATTGTGTCTTCTACAATGGAATCTGATAAGTGAGATTTCGAGTAAGTGTTTACCTAATCTTCTTCTGTCCGAAGAAATGATTCATCGAAATAATGAGTCACCATCGATATCGACACATCTGAGATGGCCAAATGTTCGGGAGTTCCTCTATTCAATCCTTTTCCTTCTTCTTATTGCTGTATATCTCGTTCGTACACATCTTCTCTTTGTTTCTCGAGCCTATAGTGAGTTACAGACAGAGTTCGAAAAGGTCAAATCTTTGATGATTCCATCATACATGATTGAGTTGCGAAAACTTCTGGATAGGTATCCCAGGAATTCTTTCTGGTTAAAGAATCTCTTTCTAGTTGCTCTGGAACAATTAGGAGATTCTCTAGAAGAAATATGGGGTTCTGCTTCTGGTGGCAACATGCTATGGGGTGGCGGTCCCGCTTATGGGGTCAAATCAATACGTTCGAAGAAGAAAGATTGGAATATCAATCTCATCGATCTCATAAGTATCATACCAAATCCCATCAATCGAATCGCTTTTTCGAGAAATACGAGACATCTAAGTCATACAAGTAAAGAGATATATTCATTGATAAGAAAAAATGTGAACGGTGATTGGATTGATGAGAAAATCCAATCCTGGGTCTCGAACAGTGATTCGATTGATGATAAAGAAAGAGAATTCTTGATTCAGTTCTCCACCTTAACGACAGAAAAAAGGATTGATCAAATTCTATTGAGTCTGACTCATAGTGATCATTTATCAAAGAATGACTCTGGTTATCAAATGATTGAACAACCGGGAGTAATTTACTTACGATACTTAGTTGACATTCATAAAAAGTATCTAATGAATTATGAGTTCAATACATCCTGTTTAGCAGAAAGACGGACATTCCTTGCTCATTATCAGACAATCACTTATTCACAAACCTCGTGTGGGGCTAATAGTTTTCATTTCCCATCTCATGGAAAACCCTTTTCGCTCCGCTTATTAGCCCTCCCCCCCTCTAGGGGTATTTTAGTGATAGGTTCTATAGGAACTGGACGATCCTATTTGGTCAAATACCTAGCGACAAACTCCTATCTTCCTTTCGTTACAGTATTTCTGAACAAGTTGCTGGATAAGAAGCCTAAGGGTTTTCTTATTGATGATAGTGACGATATTGATGATAGTGACGATATTGATGATAGTGGCGATATTGATGATAGTGACGATATCGACCGTGACCTTGATACGGAGCTGGAGCTTCTAACTATGATGAATGCGCTAACTAAGGATATGATGCTGGAAATAGACCGATTTTATATCACCCTTCAATTCGAATTAGCAAAAGCAATGTCTCCTTGCATAATAT
>NW_026124160.1:27500-36957 GCF_025177605.1 Cucumis melo
ATTTTATTTATAAAGATAAAAGAAGGAATAAAAGCACTTTTACAAAGAACCCCAATTCCATTATTTCAATTGAAAGAAATATACAAGTTGAATCAAGCTAAAAACGAAAAAAATTCGATAATAAGTAATCGAATGATCCAAGACTCGTCCATTGTAATTAGTTCTATGGATTGGACAAATTTTTCATTGAGAGAAAAAAAAATGAAAGATTTGACTGATAGAACAAACACCATACTAAAAAAAATTGAAAAAATTAGAAAAGACACGAAACAAGAGTTGCTAAATACAGAAATTAGTCCTAACAAAATAAGTTATGATGATAAAATATTTGAATCTCAGAAAAATATTTTAAAGATATTAAAAAAAAGAAATGTACGATTAATTCGTAAATCGCATCATTTTCTAAATTTTTTTGTTGAAAAATATCTATGTATATGTTTTCAACGTATGATTAATATGCCGAGGAATGGCCAACTTTTTATTGAATCAATAAAAAAAAAATTTACTAAATCCATTTTCAATAATGAATCAAATCAAGAAAGAATTGATAAAACAAATCAAAGTATAATTGACTTTATTTCAACTATCAAAAAGTCACTTTCCAATATTACTAATAAGAATGGAAAGATCTTTTTGGACTTATCATACTTGTCGCAAGCATATTTATTTTACAAATTATCACAAACACAAATTATTAATTTATCTAAGTTAAGACCTGTCTTTCAATATCACGGAACATCTCGTTTTCTTAAGAATGAAATAGAGGATTATTTTGTTGAAGTTGTTGGAGCACACGAAATATTACATTCCGACCTAAAACAAAATAATCTTGAAAATTCTGGAATGAGAAATCAATGGAAAAACTGGTTAAGGGGTCATTATAACTTGGATTTATATCCGATTAGATGGTCAAAATTACTCCCCCAAAAATGGCGAAATAGAGTTAAGCAAGATCGTAAAAATAAAGATTTTAACCAATGTTTTTCAGATGAAAAAAACCGATTAATTGCTTACAAAAAACAAAATCATTTTGAAATAGACGACTCATTACCGAATAAAAAAGATAAGAAAATAAAAAAATATATATATGATTGTTTATCATATAAATCTATTAATTATGAAGATAATAAAGATTCATATATTGTTGAATTACCAGTAGAAGTAAAAAATAATCAAGAAAGTTCTTATAAGTACAACACGGATAAATGTAAATTTATTGATATACTGACTGATATCCTTATCAATAATTATCTACGAGAAGATGATATTATAGATCTGGAAAAAACTATGGATAGAAAATATTTTGATTGGAGAATGCTGCATTTTTCTATTAAAAATAAGGTCGATATTCGATCCTGGATCCATATTGAGGCTGACACGAACAGTAAAAAAAATACTAAAACTGGGGTTAATCATTTTCAACTAATTAAAAAAATAAATAAGAAACATTTGTTTTATCTGACAATTAATCAAGATAAAAAAAGCAACCGATCCAACAAAAAAAAACAAACTTTTTTTGATTGGATGAGAATGAATGAAGAAATACTAAGTGGTTCCAGATCGAATTTGAAACGTGGGTGGGTCTTTCCAGAATTTTTGATACTTTATAATGCATATAAGATTAATCCATGGCTGATACCAATCAAATCACTTCTTTTTAATTTGAATGGAAATGAAAAAAAATTGAATGGAAATGAAATTTTTAGTAAAAAAAAAAAACTCATTGAAAAGAAAAAAGGATCTCTTTTTCTATCAGCGAAGGAAAAAACTTTTGAATTAGAAAATGGAAATAAAGCAGAAAAGGAATCTGTGGCCAAAGAGGATCTTGACTCAGTTCACTCAAACCACAAAAAAAATCTTCAAGAAGATTCTGCGGTAGCAGATAGGAGAAAACGTATAAATCAAAACCAATACGCGAAAAAGATGAGCAAGGAGTTTGAGTTGTTACTAAAAAAATATTTTCGTGTTCAATGCAGATGGGATGGTTCGGCATACGTAAATAAAAAAATTTTCAATAACATCAAAATATGTTGTCTCCTGGTTAGACTGCTAGATCCCAAACAAATTTATATATCCTCTATTCAAAATGGCAACCTGAGTCTGGATATTCTGCTATCTTCGAAGGGCTTGATTCTTTCAGAATTAATTAGAACTGGAATACTTATTATAGAACCCATTCGTCTGTCTGTAAAAAATGATGGAAAATTTATTATGTCTCAAACCATAGGTATTTCATTAGTTCATAAGAATAAGTACCAATTTAATCAAAAATATCAAGAAAAAGGCTATCCTTATAAGAGGAGTTTTGCTGAATCCATTGCAATACCTCAAAAAATGACTGAAAATAGAACCAGCAATTATTATGATTTGCTTGTTCCGGAAAATATCTTATCCCCTAGAGGTCGTAGAGAGTTTAGAATTCTAATTTGTTTCAATTCTGGGAATAAAAATGATATCCAGAGAAATACAGCATTTTACAATGGAAATAAGGTGAAAACAGATGATCAAGTTTTAGATAAAACAAGCAAACATCTTGATAGATATCAAAATCAACTAAAAAAATTAAAGTTCTTTCTTTGGCCCAATTATCGATTAGAAGATTTAGCTTGTATGAATCGGTATTGGTTTGATACCAATAATAGCAGTCGTTTTAGTATGCTAAGGATCCATATGTATCCACAATTGCAAATTAGTTAATGCTACATTTTTCCTATATTGCCCGTACCTTATATGGTATATGAAGACAAAGAAATACACATATGGCACTCTCTTAGATTCTGATAGATGATATTAATTGAATTTAATGACGTATCTATTAGATTTAGAAATGAATCAAGAAAATATTCTTATTTCATTTTAAATTGAAAATTGCAGTCTAAATATTTTTTGTGCATGCAAAAATATACCAGACTTTTGTATACCTATCTGAAATTTTCAAAAAAGGGATTGCTAGATTTTATTAAAAAAAAAAAGAATAGAAATTCTTAATCAAAGTAAGATTATTGTGTATATCAAATTAAAACGAGTAACATTATTATTACTGATCAATAATAATTTATAAAAAAAAAGAAGGCTAAGGAGATTTAATTTTATGGTAAAAAATTCATTCAGCTCAGTTATTTCGCAAGAAGAAAAAAAAGAAAATGGAGGATCTGTTGAATTTCAAGTAGTCAGTTTCACCAATAAGATACGAAGACTTACTTCACATTTGGAATTGCACAAAAAAGACTATTTATCTCAAAGAGGTCTACGTAAAATTCTCGGAAAACGCCAACGATTACTTTCTTATTTATCAAAGAAAAATAAAATGCGTTATAAAGAATTAATTAATCAATTGGATATTCGGGAGTCAAAAACTCAGTAATTTAAAAAGTAATTTTTAATTATTTGATTTATTAGATCTTGCATTTTTATGAACTTATTTTAATTTTCAGCAATTCATGGAAAGATGAATCGAGGAAAAACTTATGAATGGACCGGCTACAAGAAAAGACCTCATGATAGTCAATATGGGACCTCACCACCCCTCAATGCACGGTGTTCTTCGACTCATCCTTACTTTGGATGGTGAAGATGTTATTGACTGTGAACCAATATTGGGTTATTTACACAGAGGGATGGAAAAAATTGCAGAAAACCGAACAATTATACAATATCTACCTTATGTAACACGTTGGGATTATTTAGCTACTATGTTTACAGAAGCAATAACCGTAAATGGTCCAGAACAGTTGGGAAATATTCAAGTCCCCAAAAGAGCTAGCTATATCAGAGTAATTATGTTGGAGTTGAGTCGTATAGCTTCTCATCTGTTATGGCTTGGCCCTTTTATGGCGGATATTGGCGCACAGACTCCCTTCTTCTATATTTTCAGAGAACGAGAATTAGTATATGATCTATTCGAAGCAGCCACCGGTATGAGAATGATGCATAATTTTTTTCGTATCGGGGGAGTCGCGGCTGATCTACCTCATGGATGGATAGATAAATGTTTGGATTTCTGCGATTATTTTTTGACAGCGGTTGCTGAATATCAAAAACTTATTACACAAAATCCTATTTTTTTAGAACGAGTTGAGGGAGTAGGTATTATTTCTGGAGAAGAGGTCATAAATTGGGGGTTATCAGGACCAATGCTACGAGCTTCCGGAATACCATGGGATCTTCGTAAAGTTGATCGTTATGAGTGTTATGACGAATTTGATTGGGAAGTTCAGTGGCAAAAAGAAGGCGATTCATTAGCTCGTTATTTAGTCAGACTTGCTGAGATGACGGAATCCGTAAAAATTATTCAACAAGCTTTGGAAGGAATTCCAGGGGGACCTTATGAAAATTTAGAAATACGATCTTTTGATCGAGCAAGGTCTCCGGAATGGAATGACTTTGACTATCGATTCATTAGTAAAAAACCTTCGCCAACTTTTGAATTGGCGAAACAAGAACTTTATGTGAGAGTCGAAGCCCCCAAAGGAGAATTGGGCATTTTTTTGATAGGGGATCAGGGTGGTTTTCCTTGGAGGTGGAAAATTCGCCCGCCGGGTTTTATCAATTTGCAAATTCTTCCTCAGTTAGTTAAAAGAATGAAATTGGCTGATATTATGACAATACTAGGTAGCATAGATATCATTATGGGAGAAGTTGATCGTTAAAATGATAATTGATACATCACAAGTCCAAGATATCAATTCTTTTTCGAGATTGGAATTCTTAAAAGAATTCTATGGAATTCTATGGGTACTTGTCCCTATTTTGACTACTGTATTGGGAATCACAATAGGCGTACTAGTAATTGTATGGTTAGAAAGAGAAATATCCGCAGGAATACAACAACGGATTGGACCTGAATATGCTGGTCCTTTGGGAGTTCTTCAAGCTTTAGCAGATGGTACAAAACTACTTTTTAAAGAAAATCTGCTTCCATCTAGAGGTGATACTCGCTTATTCAGTATGGGACCATCGATAGCAGTCATATCAATTTTACTAAGCTATTCAGTAATTCCTTTTGGTTATCGCCTTGTTTTAGCCGATCTACCTATCGGTGTTTTTTTATGGATTGCCATTTCAAGTGTTGCTCCCATCGGACTTCTTATGTCAGGATATGGATCCAATAATAAATATTCCTTCTTAGGTGGTCTACGAGCTGCTGCTCAATCAATTAGTTATGAAATACCATTAACTCTATGTGTATTATCAATATCTCTACGTGTGATTCGTTGAGACATAAACTTCTCCCACTTTTTTTCGAGAAAAGGGTTGAAATGCATTGAATAGATATCCTCATTTTTATATTTATTATTCGGATTAATGAACTAAATCAGATAGTTATATGAGTGAAAGAAAACAGCTTATATAAATAAAAATTAGCAGTCAAAATATTAAGTCTCATTTTCTATGTATAAGAGTTAAGCAGAAAAAAATATAGGCGCAAGAGAGCCCCAAGATTGGGTCACTAGTTATCCTGTCTTGAAGCGGACTCAAAAGATCAACCGGATTGAGTTTTCACTATTATTTTTATGTACTACCATATGTGTATTACCATAACACAGCCGATTGAGCAAAAATGAGTGGATGGTTAGAAACACCAAGATATACAAAGGATTAGTAATGGAGATTTTCAAAATTATCCAAAACCAAAAGAGAGAGAAGGACATTTTTGCAAAATGCATAATATAAAAAGAATACGAATTGGGGCTTTAAGTTTGTAGAAATGATCAGGCAGTACTCCCCACGATTCCGATCCAGAGTATACGCCTATCCACCCATTAAATAAATGACTATCGGAAACGAAATAATCCCTTATTGAGTAAGTACCCTTTTTCTCAGAAAGAAGAATAGGAACGAAAAAAAATGGAAAGAATCCAATTACAAAAAAAAAAAAAAAGAGATATTTTTTATTGTTTCTTATCTCCATTACTATATGCATTTCTTTCCTATCTCCCTATTCATAGAGATAGAATTCATGTCCGAATTCATGAACTAATGGAATAGCCAATTTTTTTTTCGTAATTGAAAACAATGGGTTATTGATATTTATAATAAATAGTATTTTAGTAAAGAATTAAGTTATTACTCAACAAAGAATTTTTTTTAAAGGATGAGATCAATTCAGAAGTAACCTTTTTCTTTATTATTATAACAGACAGAATTCTATTGGGTTAATTTGGGGACACACGATAGATTTTTATCTTATAGTATATTTTTATCTTATAGTATTCTACAAAAAAAACATAGCAAGACAAGATAAATAATCCCGATACGCTCCTTAGATTTATTTAAGGCCCTCAAGGAGCCGTATGAGGTGAAAATCTCATGTACGGTTCTGTAATAGCGATGAGAACAGTGATGTTATTACCGACTATAATTATCTAACAGTTCTAGTACCGTTGATATAGTTGAGGCTCAATCAAAATATGGTTTTTGGGGTTGGAATTTGTGGCGTCAACCTATAGGGTTTGTTATTTTTCTAATTTCTTCCTTAGCAGAATGCGAGAGATTACCTTTTGATTTACCAGAAGCAGAAGAAGAATTAGTAGCGGGTTATCAAACTGAGTATTCAGGTATAAAATTTGGTTTATTTTATGTTGCTTCCTATCTAAATCTATTAGTTTCTTCGTTATTTGTAACTGTTCTTTACTTGGGTGGTTGGGATATCTCTATTCCATACATATTAGGTTATGAACTATTTGAAATAAATAAAGTGTATGAAGTCTTTGGAATGACAATTAGTATCTTTATTACATTAGCGAAAACTTATTTGTTCTTGTTCATTTCTATAGCAACAAGATGGACTTTACCCCGACTAAGAATAGATCAACTATTAAATCTTGGATGGAAATTTCTTTTACCTATATCTCTCGGTAATCTATTATTAACAACATCTTTTCAACTCTTTTCATTGTAAAGGAATACCATATTCTATATTCACGACTTGCTCAAACAAGAGAAAGAAACAAACATAAAATTCTTTAGAGATATTATAATATGTTCCCTATGGTAACTGGGTTCATGAATTATGGTCAACAAACAGTACGAGCTGCAAGGTACATTGGTCAGGGTTTCATGATTACTTTATCCCATGCAAATCGTTTGCCTGTAACTATTCAATATCCTTACGAAAAATTAATAGCATCGGAGCGTTTCCGTGGTCGAATCCATTTTGAATTCGATAAATGCATTGCTTGTGAAGTATGTGTTCGTGTATGTCCTATAGATCTCCCCGTTGTTGATTGGAAATTGGAAACGGATATTCGAAAGAAACGATTGCTTAATTACAGTATTGATTTCGGGATCTGTATATTTTGTGGTAACTGCGTTGAATATTGTCCAACAAATTGTTTATCAATGACTGAAGAATATGAACTTTCTACTTATGATCGTCACGAATTGAATTATAATCAAATTTCTTTGGGTCGTTTACCAATGTCAGTAGTTGATGATTATACAATTAGAACAATTTTGAATTCGAATTCGCCTCAAATTGAAGTCTAAAATAAGTCAATCTGTTGATTAAAGAGTAATTTACAATTACTAAGGTTCTGTTTTGATCTAAAGACATGAGGTTTCTTTCGTTTTGTTTGTTTGGTCACTACCTACAAATCCAAACTATTGATTCATGAGAATTGTAGCTTAATTTAGATTGAAACTATATATTTCGAAATATATAGTTTCAATCTACTTTACTCTTTCAGATCAAGACTAAGATTAATAGAATAACTGTACCTACATTAATTCACACCCCTTAATATTTAATTAGGAATTGATTATACATTTTTTTTCCTGGTCAGATCAATAAGGTCATGAAAAACATTTAGATTTATTTATCTCTTTTTTTACTACATATAATGGATTTGCCTGGACCGATACATGATTTTCTTGTAGTCTTGTTGGGATCAGGTCTTATATTAGGAAGTATGGGAGTACTATTATTTAACAACTCCATTTATTCTGCTTTTTCGTTGGGACTGGTTCTTGTTTCTATATCCTTATTCTATATTCTAGCAAACGCCCAGTTTGTAGCTGCTGCGCAACTCCTTATTTACGTGGGAGCTATAAATGTTTTAATCATATTTGCTGTGATGTTCATGAAGGGTTCAGAATATTCCAAAGATTTTAATCTTTGGACCGTTGGGAATGGAGTTACTTTTCTGGTTTGTACAAGTATTTTTGTTTCACTAATGACTACTATTGTAGATACGTCATGGTATGGGATTATTTGGACTACAAGATCAAATCAGATTCTAGAGCAAGATTTAATAAGTAATAGTCAACAAATTGGAATTTATTTATCAACATATTTTTTTCTTCCATTTGAACTCATTTCGATCATTCTTTTAGCTGCTTTGATCGGCGCAATTTCCGTGGCTCGCCAGTAATAAATCTTTAGTTAGAAATAGCATAATTTAAACTTTGTTGTATGTTATCACACACATTCCCCTTCAATTCTATTTGAAGATTTTTTGGTCTAAACTCAAAATTCTTTTATTCGATCGATTACGAATATATTCTCTTGTTCTGTACTTTTTTTTTGTCAATTGAATTGAATCTATTACATTTTTGTTCATATTGAAATGAATCGGAATTGATAAGGAGTTGGTCAATCATGCTCGAACATGTACTTATTATAAGTGCCTATTTATTTTCTATCGGTATCTATGGATTGATCACAAGCCGAAATATGGTTAGGGCCCTTATGTGTCTTGAGCTTATACTGAATGCAGTTAATATGAATTTCGTAACATTTTCTGATTTTTTTGATAGTCGCCAATTAAAAGGGAATATTTTCTCAATTTTTGTTATAGCTATTGCAGCCGCTGAAGCAGCTATTGGCCCAGCTATTCTTTCGTCAATTTATCGTAACAGAAAATCCACTCGTATCAATCAATCGAATTTGTTGAATAAGTAATATTTATTTATGAGATAAATTATGATATTCATCAAGTAAAATTATATGTATCATACGTAATCCATGATAATGTTTGCGAAAACGTAAAAAATCAAAGTATCTTGGCCCTATCGCATGAGTTAATCTGAAAGTAGATTGATTATCAAAATTCTGATAAATTATTGACTCATCTGGTATCTAAATATATAATTCATTTACAAATTTACTCGATCGAAAATTTATAGTCTTAAAAAAAAATTATAGATCCAATGTCACATTCAGTAAAGATTTATGATACATGTATAGGGTGTACTCAATGTGTCCGAGCTTGCCCCACAGATGTATTAGAAATGATACCTTGGGGCGGATGTAAAGCTAAGCAAATAGCTTCGGCTCCACGAACGGAAGACTGTGTTGGTTGTAAGAGATGTGAATCTGCCTGTCCGACAGATTTTTTGAGTGTTCGCGTTTATTTATGGCATGAAACAACTCGAAGCATGGGTCTAGCTTATTGATACGTTCTCTAAAAGCCCCCTTGAATACATTTGATTTCTTTTTTACCGACAAAAACTCGTG
>NW_026124161.1:0-10000 GCF_025177605.1 Cucumis melo
AAATATAATAGCTATATATTTATACAAAATATAAAAAATTCATTTATATTTGAAAAATATTTTATCAAAAGAAAAGTTTAATAATAGCATAGCAGTTAATATTTAAAATAAAGAAATAAAAAAAAATAAAGAAAAAAAAAAAAATAGAGTTTTCTTATTTGAAACGCCTTGTGATCTTCAACCAATTTTGGGCTTCAATATAATTACCGGGAGTAAGCGCTATAGCTTGTTTCCAATACTCAGCGGCTTGATTGAACCAAGCCTCCGCAATTTCAGAATCTCCCTGTCGAATGGCCTGTTCTCCCCGGTCGGAATAGGCAGGTAAATTCCTTCCCTTAGAACCGTACTTGAGAGTTTCCTACCTCATACGGCTCAACAGTCAATTCTTTTGCTGTCCCATATTTAAAAAAATTTATCATATCTAATCTAATTGAATGAAATTTTTCATAGATCTAGCCCATTTTTTTTTCTCGAGTTAAGCAAAAGCGGTTAATTATATAAGTTTCAAACTTCAATTTTGCTGAATAATTAAATAAGTTTTATCTTTTCTCCCACCTTCAGAAGAATAAAGCATAGGCATTCCACCCACTATCGTTACAATTTTCTGAAAGATAACTATCTCGGTTTCATCTAGAAATTTATATAGAATCCTTGAAAAAGACTTTCCTTCATAAGAAAGAAAAGACTTACTGTCTTTGGGATCTGATGCTACACCGCTGCTCAATATTGTAGGGGATCCACCCTATTACATAAGTGGATTCCTTCATTTTGATCTTATATCATGATATAAGTAAGCAGTTTTTATTGTATCGGCCAAAAACCTGACTAATTGATCTTTACGGTGCTTCTTCTATCAATTAGATCCTTTATCCATAGAATAAAGTATCTAGGCATACCTATTTCTTCATATTTCTGCTTCTATGAAGTTTCTTTCTTTGCTACAGCTGATACAAATCGTTAGTTTGGACAATACATATGTAGAAAGCCTATTTTTTTTAGTATTTATTAGCGAATTTTCTCTTTTTTTTCTTTCTATAGTGGAGATAGTCGCACGTAATGACAGATCACAGCCATATTATTAAAAGCTTGTGGTAAGAACGGGTTTCGTTCTAGTGCCCGAAAATAATATTCCAAAGCTTTTGTATGTTCTCCGTTCCTTGTGTGGATAAGACCTATGTTATAGAGTATATAACTTCGATCATAGGGATCGATTTCTAGTCGCATAGCTTCATAATAATTCTGTAGAGCTTCCGCATAATTTCCTTCGGATTGAGCCGACATCCGTTACGGTCGTTCGTTATTCCATTGAAAGAATCTCCGTTCCAGAACCGTACGTGAGATTTTCATCTCATACGGCTCCCCCTTTATCTGATGCGCATAATGAGATGAGAATAATACATGAAATCAAAAAACATTGAAATACTCTCATTATGAACTCATGGGACTAGCGTTTTTACAAAAAATCTCTAGCCAACCTTCCTGTAAAAGATCTTTTCTTAACATCAAGCATGGTTTACTAGATAAAAATAAAAATGGTAACTCTAACAATTTCTTTGTCCTCAACGCCTCTAAATTTCCAGGAATTAGTCACTTCAACAGTCTTCGATGGTTATACAGGTATCCAAAATACAAACGAGATGGATGTTTGTTGTCCCAACCATTTTTCTAAGTTCCGATCCCGATAAGGAAAAGGTATAATTTATAACAAAGTTTTCGTGTTGTTGATTCCTAGGTGTAGTGCTTCTTCCCCTCTGCTACCTATTTTTACTAGTGAATATTTTTACTAGTGGAGTAGGGTTGACTTAATCCATAGGTTACACCTTTCGCTTAATACTAGAATCGACAATTCTAGCATCTAAGGTTACATTAATCGGGGATACACGACAGAAGGAATTTTTTGATTTTCAAATTGCACCTCCAAGAAGCGTAGATTTATTTCAATTATTGTTTTCTTTCTATCCCGAATACTGTGTCTTTCTACTAAGACGGAGAGCGGTAAAGAAAATTGAAAAAAAAAAAAATCAAATCGCACCATCTCTGTAATAGGTGAATGCCTCTTTTTCCCCGGAAGTTGTCGGAATTATTCGTAATAAGATATTGGCTACAATTGAAAAGGTCTTATCGATAAAATTTCCATTTATCCCACCAGATCTAGGCATCGGTAACAACCCCATTCTATAATTTCTTTTAATTACCTCTCGTGAGAAAATGATCCCACAAACAAAGGAATTGCATAGTACGAAATAACATAAAAACGGATTCATTAAAAAATCCCACTCGATATTAAAATTGTTTCTTTTTGATTTCACAGGAATCAATAAAAGAGAAGAAATATTTCAATCCGGTTAAATTTCATCCAAATGTAGTAGGATCAGAATGAAGAGAACTATTCTGATTTCAGCGAAGTTGAAGAAAAAAAGAATTTTATTTATCTGACTGGGGTAATTCTAGAAGTTTTTTGATTGAATTATGATACAAAAAAGAGCAAAAAGAATCGAATAATCATTCTATGATTCATAACTTGTGACTAGATATATGTATGGGATAAACAGTTGTTGGTGAAAAATCGAAAACTGTAAAAGTCGAATTTTTAGAAAAAAGGAATCATAGTTTAAAAAACTAAATAGAATCATGAGCTAAAAGTATCCATTAAACATAGTTAAAAAAAAATTATTTGTATAGTTAGAATTGGTTGGACGTGCCTATCAAAAAAAAAATTGAATATTAATGACTCACTATTAACTCGGTTTCTGGGCCATAATCATTCTGTAGGAGAGATGGCCGAGTGGTTGAAGGCGTAGCATTGGAACTGCTATGTAGGCTTTTGTTTACCGAGGGTTCGAATCCCTCTCTTTCCGTACTAATTCAACAATGTTACTGACCACAATGTATCAAATCAAATAACAATCGATACTATTATTCCAACGGTTAGACCTTTATGGATTCTTTATTTCGAATTTTTGTGGTACGGAAACGAAAAGACTGGAAAGAATGCACAAGAGATGAAAATCCCCCTACCGATCAATGATAGATGAATGATAGAAAAATTTCCGGATCAAAACCTTACTTTCCTTCGGTCTCTTTACTTAGACTTCGGCGAAGGGGAGGACGAAATTGTCCGAACCCTTGTTTTTTAGTTAGGTTTAAGTCTGACGAGAATAATATTCTACAACGAGCAATTCATTTATTTTTAAACTGACCCATTTACTATCTATTATTTGATTGACTAATCCTTTATATTGCAATGGCTGAAGAGTCAAATGTTTTGGCAATTCCTGAGGGGGGGATGAATCAAGATAATTTTGAATCAGTGTTCTCGATTTTTTTTCATCTTTTGCTGTAATAATATCTCGGGGTTTGCACCGATAACTTGGTATATCCACTATAGAACCATTAACTAAAATATGTCTATGATTAACTAATTGTCGGGCTTGAGGAATAGTCGAAGCCATACCCAATCGAAAAAGGATGTTATCCAAACGCATTTCAAGTAATTGTAGTAAAACTTGACCCGTTGATCCTTTGGCTTTTCCGGCGATACGAACGTATTTAAGTAATTGTCGTTCTGTAAGACCATAATGAAAACGCAATTTTTGTTTTTCTTCTAAACGAATACGATATTGAGATTTTTTACCGGAACGCGATTGGTTTTTAAGATCGTTTCCGGTTTTGGGCCTTTTACTAGTTAGTCCCGGTAAAGCCCCCAGACGGCGTATTTTTTTGAAACGAGGCCCTCTGTAACGCGACATAAAGACTCCTTATTTTATTTTATTTAAATTTCATAAACATTTTATTTTATTTAAATTTCATAAACTTAAATGAAAACTAAATGATAAATATTATAAATGAAGTGAAATCCAGTAAAGTATTGTACTACAAAACAAAGAATAATTAGATAACTTGGATCAATATCCGGATCCTATTGTATATGTAAATGATATAAAAAAGTAAGAGTTCCTTTCTTGATTTGTTCTACAGAAATAGAACCCCTCCTTTAGTCATAAAGGTAAGTAAGTTCCTACGACATCATAGATCGGTGACCTTTGAAAAAGGGTAAGAAGTCGTTTCTTTATTTATTTGATTTATCAATTATGTCAAAAATAAAATCAATAGAGAAAAGCCGGCTATCGGAATCGAACCGATGACCATCGCATTACAAATGCGATGCTCTAACCTCTGAGCTAAGCGGGCTCACATAACAGAAATGTTACATGCATAGTAATTTACTAAATTACTGGGATCTTAGCTATTCCTAATTAATATGAATATAGAATCTAATTTCATTTCAAATAAATATTCAATATTGGAATTGTTCTATTATAGAACATAATAATTAATATAACGATTAATAGAATATAGCGATAGAAAATTTTGATCTATTTATCAAATGGATGTGTATCAATAATTAATGTGTTAATCTTAATTGCATTTAATGCAATTGAGATGATAATGAAGCGTTTCTATGTTTTCATTCTGAAAGGTGGAAGATAAGACGAACAAGGGAATCGACCGTTTAAGTATTAAATTTTTTACTAAAAAAATAATAGAAAGAGGGGCAAATATATATGTTCATATATCTATCTATATTGATATATATTGAATTGCAGATACAGAAATGATAGAATCATTTTGGATCGGAACAAATATGGGTCTCCGATAGAGAAGAGAGAGATGAAAGAAGATAGACAAGAAATCCAATAGGAGGAAACACTTTTCAATAGAGGAATCGGTATTCTAATGACTTGAGTGGTTCCAGTATAATACAAATGAAAGAAAACGGGGAAGGACATCATAATGCGATACTAATCTTAAAAGAGGGGGATATGGCGAAATCGGTAGACGCTACGGACTTAATTAGATTGAGCCTTGGTATGGAAACCTACTAAGTGATAACTTTCAAATTCAGAGAAACCCTGGAATTAAAAATGGGCAATCCTGAGCCAAATCCTTTTTTCCGAAAAAAAAGGGTAGGTGCAGAGACTCAATGGAAGCTGTTCTAACAAATGGAGTTGACGACGTTGCGTTAGTAAAGGAATGAATCCTTCCATCGAAACTCCAGAAACGATGAAAGATAAACGTATTACGTACTGAAATACTATATTGATTAATGACAACTCGAATCTCTATTTTTTATATTTCTATAATTTTTTATATTTATATTTATATATATATATAAAATTATATATAAAAATGAACGAATTGTTATGAATCGATTCCAAGATCTACAAGTTGAAAAAATAATCGAATATTCATTGATCAAATCATTTACTCCATCATAGTCTGATAGATCTTTTGAAGAATTGATTAATCAGATCGAATAGAATAAAGATAGAGTCCCATTCTACATGTCAATAACGACAAAAATGAAATTTATAGTAAGAGGAAAATCCGTCGACTTTTAAAATCGTGAGGGTTCAAGTCCCTCTATCCCCAAAACCCTAAAAAGGCCCGTTGGCCTCTTTAATTATTTATCCGTTCATTAGCAATTCAGACTTTGTTATGTTTCTCATTCATTCGACTCTTTCACAAGCGTATTTGAGCGGAAATTTGATTTCTTATCACAAGGCTTGTGGTATATATTCTATATGATAGACGTACAAACGAACATCCTTGCGCAAGTAATCTGTGAAATTTGAATGATTAACTGTCTACTGTACTGAAACTTCGAAAGGCTTATCCAAGCCCTGAAATTTCGTATATCTTCAAAAAGAAGACTTTGGAATACCTTTTTTCTTATTTACAATTGACATAGACCAAAGTCATCTATTAAAATAAGGATAATGTGTCGGAAATGGCCGGGATAGCTCAGTTGGTAGAGCAGAGGACTGAAAATCCTCGTGTCACCAGTTCAAATCTGGTTCTTGGCACATCATGAATTTGTATGAGTATCTATTCTACGGATTCATTAATAATATAGATCATGAAAAATACTGATACATGATGATGTCTGGAAATCTACCCTTTAACTAAACTATATATATTTTTTACTCTATTTATAGATGTCGAAAATAGACAAGTAAAGATAAAGAGGATATTTATAGAAATATGTAAAGGATGTATATAGATATGTAAAAGAAAAGAATTTTCTTTTGTTTCCTCTTCTTTTTTATTTGTTCATACTCTGTCTCCTGGCGTTCAATTCCTATTTTATACATATTTGAAAGTTTCAATTAGTTCCTTATAAGACCCAAAAGTCTAGTCTAGGGGAGTTGAAAGGCGGGAATGGCCAAGATTCATCTCAGATACAGTACAAATAGAATCCGATTCTCTTTTCATATTATATTTCTTCATTTCACCCTATGTGACTTTTTAAAGCACATCTATAAGTCATATGCGTGATACATAGTTCATAATGCAGAACTCATTTAGTTCATCCTATTAGCTTGTGGCTCATCCAAAATAAGTATCTTACAAATTGGATAATCTCACCAAATCTCTAATTGTATTTTTTTTAATCAATAATAATAAGATGAATGAGACTTCAATTACTATGCTATATCTATAAGAGAACGTAAAAATGTATTTGAATATCTTGAGTTGTCGAAGTGAAGATTAGTTTCGTATTATTTAATGAGCATCTTGTATTTCATAAAAATTGGGGGCAATATAATCCTTACGTAAGGGCCATCCTACCCAACTTTCAGGCATTAAGATACGCTTTAGACGTGGATGATTATCATAAGAAATTCCCAACATATCATAAGATTCCCTTTCTGGAAAATCCGCACTTTTCCAAACCCAGAAAACAGACGGAATTTTAGGATTTATCCTTGCGGCAAATACTTTTATGCATACCTCTTCCGGTTGATCTATACCATACTCGATTCTCGTAAGATGATACACACTAGCTAACAGTCCGCCTGGTGCTACATCATAAGCACATTGGGAACGTAGATAATTGTAACCATATACATATAAAATGACTGCAATGGAATGCCATTCCTCGGGCTTTATTTGTAAAGTCTCTATTCCTTGGTAATCGAAACCCAAAGATCTATGAACCAGTCCATGTTTGACTAGCCAAGAAGACAAATTACCCTGCATCTTCTCCCCCCCCCCATTTTTTTATTTTTATTTGTATAAGTATTTCCCATTTACAATGAAAAATTGATGAAGATTCACTCGTTCTTTGCTTTGTTATTCTGTACAAAAAAAGTATACGGCCTAATTTACTAATTCGTAGGAAGAGACTGCACTTTTGTATTTGAAAAAAGTTTCAGGAGGGATGATCTCTGAAGTAGATGATGGTTGATAGAGTAATCCTTGATCGTAATTTCCAGTATTAGTACTTGGGCCAACATGAAATTTGTGATTGGTAGTAAAACACCGATTTTCCTCTTGAGACTTAATTCGATCTTCATAGATTTCTCGAGATATTTTCTTACGAAGTTTTGTTATAGCATCTATAACAGCCTCGGGTTTAGGCGGACAACCCGGCAAATACACATCGACAGGAATTAACTTATCGACTCCCCGAACAGTACTATAAGAATCGGTACTGAACATCCCTCCTGTAATTGTACATGCTCCCATAGCAATAACATATTTTGGTTCAGGCATTTGCTCATATAATCTTACTAAAGAAGGAGCCATTTTCATTGTTACCGTACCCGCTGTTAAAATTAAGTCTGCCTGTCTAGGACTAGATCTTGGTACCAGTCCATAACGATCAAAGTCGAATCGTGAACCTATTAATGAAGCGAATTCAATGAAGCAACAACTGGTACCATAGAGAAGCGGCCATAAACTGGAGAGTCTTGACCAATTTGAAAGATCATTTGATGTAGTTGAAATAACTGAAGTTTGGGTTGTTCGATCAAGTAAGGGAAACTCGATGGAATTCATAACTGTCTCAATGTTTTTTTTAATTGTCTGAATATTCAAAAACTAAGACCATTCCAATGCTCCTTTTCGCCATGCATAAACTAAACCGACAATTAGGATAAGCACGAAAATTAAAGCTTCTATAAAGACGGATACCCCTAATACATCAAAACTCATTGCCCACGGATAAAGAAAAACTGTTTCAACATCAAAAACAACAAAAACTAGAGCAAACATATAATAACGGATTCTAAATTGTACCCAAGCATCGCCCATTGGTTCTATTCCCGATTCATAACTCGAAAGTTTCTCTGGCTCTTTGCTAAGAGGGGCTAAAACTCCAGAAATTAGAAATGCCAAAATAGGAATAAGACTTGATATTATTAGAAATACCCAGAAAATATCATATTCGTAAAGCAGAAACATAAACGTACTCCTATCAATGTGGAAAATATACCGGATTAGTCGATCGGTACATGTCTCGTTTGAAGATTCATCCACTATAATCCTATTTATATAATATCTATTATATCCATAATAAATATATATTAAATATTATATATTTATATAGAGAGGATACATATAGTCGGAATTTCCATTTAGGAACTTTTAGTGATTGAAGAAGGAAAGAGAAGACGACTACTTTAGTTTTGTGCTTTACTAGATAAGGTATACCAACAGAAAAGCCTATTTGAGAATGTTTACAATGAAAGTTACCAAAGATCTTCGTTTCTCAAACTCTAGCTTGTCCACAAATAAAATACAGTAAGTCGTTCCTAGATCCATGTGATTTACTAGTGCATTCGATTTGCATTGGGTTATGGTGGAGTTTTTAACCGGTTTCATGTCATGATTTTGACTCCAAAAATTTACTAGAATTGGGTAGGTATCCCAAAGAAAAGAAGTATTACTAATTTCTTGATTTTGTATGGGAAAATAGGAAAATTTTCATATGTAATTCATCTACAAAGATAAGACATTAATGATGAACCAAATCAAGTGGCCAATTACAAACAATACAAACAATAATGAGGAAAGGAAAACGATTCTATTTTTGAATTATTAATAATATAGGGCTATACGGACTCGAACCGTAGACCTTCTCGGTAAAACAGATCAAACTTATTATTATCAAAATGATTTGAACTGTTTCAAAGACCCAACATGCATTTTTTTGCATTGGGCTCTTTCATTAACTGTTATAAATAAGTTAGTCTACCATATTTTTTCTTGACAGAAAGAAAGGGAGATGGTTCCATGTGCTCTGATTCATTATTTTGATTCGAATCTCGGAGCACTACCAAAGTTTTTCAAAGAAGGGGTTATCCTGACGTAGGTATGCTTCTGACCTAGATCAACTTAAGTTAAATGGAATCTCTATCGTCCTGCTTCTGCTTAAAGAATAAAATATGAAACTTCATACACCTTAAAGTTGTTCATAAGATAGGACGAAAGATCATTTTTTTTGAGGTCCTGATACTCATTATGCCTAGCATTGAATAGACTGGGTATTCACCTTATCAATATCTCAAATCAATGATGGATTTTTTTAGTGCCTAAATGGGGCACTCGATTCGGACCGAACTTTTTGTCAGGCTACTGTTCTCTTGTTTTGTTCCCTAAAAGTAATAGAGTAAGACATCGATTTCTCAATAAGATCAACTTTTTTGATTACATGATGTACTTCTCTGAAAAACATTGGCGCGCGTGTAAACGAGGTGCTCTACCAACTGAGCTATAGCCCTTGTGATACATATCTTATCATGTAGATAATTTCTTGTCAAGATGAATATTCTATAATCTATTTTGTTGATTTGTTTGATTGGTATTGCTTATCAATAATATTCGATTTATAATCTATCGATGTGATAGGGCTCATTTTTTTTTCTTTGTGATGATAAATGACCTACTTAACTCAGTGGTTAGAGTATCGCTTTCATACGGCGGGAGTCATTGGTTCAAATCCAATAGTAGGTAGAACTTATTAGATACCACAGAAGCAATGGTATCTAATAAGTTTTTCTACTCAACTTTGTTCTAGTGATTTTCTATCTTTTCCATCCGACTCTATATTTATTTCATTTTTTAATTGTAATTCTTTTTTCCATGAAAATTTCATTTCACTTTATTATTTAGACGCATTAACTAGGTACGCCATTGATAGCCTCTACTCGTG
>NW_026124161.1:15000-27057 GCF_025177605.1 Cucumis melo
GACACTTTTTTAGTTAGGGATAGTAATAGCTGCAGTTATTCCATCTATTTGGATATTGAAAATCAAATTTTTGAGATTGACAATGATCCTTCTTTTGTAAGTGAACTAGAAAGTTCTTTTTATAGTTTTCGGAACTCTACTTATCAAAATAATGTATCTAAGAGTGATGATTCCCACTATGATCAGTACATGTATGATACTAAATATAGTTGGAATAATCACATTAATAGTTGCATTGACAGTTATCTTTGGACTCAAATCTGTATTGATAGTTACATTTTAAGTGGTAGTCACAATTACAGTGACAGTTACATTTATAGTTCTATTTGTGCTGAAGGTGGAAATAGTAGTCAAAGTGAGAGTTTCAGTATAAGAACTAGCACGCATAGAAAAAATTTAACTACAACAGAACGTTCTAATGATCTAGATCTAACTAAAAAATACAGGCATTTGTGGGTTCAATGCGAAAATTGTTATGGATTAAATTATAAGAAAATTTTTAAATCAAAAATGAATATTTGTCAACAATGTGGATACCATTTGAAAATGAGTAGTTCAGATAGAATCGAACTTTTGATTGATCCAGGTACTTGGGACCCTATGGATGAAGACATGGTCTCTTTGGATCCCATTCAATTTGATTCGGAGAATCAACTTTATACTTATAAAGATCGTCTTTCTTCTTATCAAAGAAAGACAGGATTAACTGAGGCTATTCAAACAGGCACAGGTAAATTAAATGATATTCCAGTAGCAATTGGGGTTATGGATTTTCAGTTTATAGGGGGTAGTATGGGATCCGTAGTAGGAGAGAAAATCACCCGTTTGATCGAGTATGCTACCAATCAATTTTTACCTCTTATTTTAGTGTGTGCTTCGGGAGGAGCACGCATGCAAGAAGGAAGTTTGAGCTTGATGCAAATGGCAAAAATATCTTCCGCTTTATATGATTATCAATCAAATAAAAAATTATTCTATGTAGCAATCCTTACATCTCCTACTACTGGTGGGGTGACAGCTAGTTTTGGTATGTTGGGGGATATCATTATTGCCGAACCGAATGCCTACATCGCATTTGCGGGTAAAAGAGTAATTGAACAAACATTGAATAAGGCAGTCCCTGAGGGTTCACAGGAGGCTGAATCTTTATTCGATAAGGGCTTATTCGATCTAATCGTACCACGTAATCCTTTAAAAGGTGTTGTGAGTGAGTTATTTCAGCTCCACGCTTTCGTTCCCTCGAATCAAAATTCAATCAAGTAAAGCCTTACTTAACTTAAAAAATGAATTCTTTTTTTTTTTATTTCTTCCGCAAAATTTGGCACGGGGAAGAAAATGAATTTCATGCTCCCTTCTTAACATTACATGTGTATATATACTTCAACTATAGCAAATAGCGGCATAGAGTCTTGCATCTTTCTACATCTCTAGCGGATCTCTAGTTTTACTAAGAATCCTTGTTGTTGGATCGGATTATAACTACCTTTTTGGGAATTTGTACGAAAATCTTTATGAAATTTTATTAAAAAAAAATGCTAAGACAAGATAATAACTAAAATAATGCAAACGTCTATTATGATACATATATCTCATGTCGAAAGATGAGTAAGTCCATTTATTTAATTCGACATTCCTCATTCCTTTTCTATATATACTCACGTAGATATTACTTAGTATAATTATATATTGAATTAGTATAATTATAAGATACCTTTTATAACAATCAATAAATAACAGGTAAAACTATTAATATAACAATGAAAATATTAAGTCGAGGTATCCATTCTATGACAACTCTCACCACCTTACCCTCTATTTTTGTGCCTTTAGTGGGCCTAGTATTTCCGGCAATTGCAATGGCTTCTTTATTTCTTCATGTTCAAAAAAACAAGATTTTTTAAATATGCTGTCTATTTTTTTTTTTCAAAACTTAGACTTTGACGATAACACAGCTATCTATTTAGTAGACTAGAATCTAACATGTGGCTTACTCCAAACATAAGCGATTATACATACGTAAACATGATATCTGAGGAAATCAATTAGAAGTATTTCAAAATAGAAAATAGATAAGTTTCAAAATAGAAAATAGATAAGAGATCGGGCGACAAATGTTTGAGATATAAAATCAATATACCTATATGGATGTAGGTATCTATAGGGAATCATATAAAGGTGATGTTATTATTTTAGATCTAAGTAATTCGATGAATTACTTAGATCTAAAGTAAAGGTTCACATCAAAATAGTGCTAGTTGATTAGAGTTACTTCGGAAACAAAAAAAGTAAAATAGATTTTTTTTGATTCTCTTAATTCCAATAAAATGCAACGAGATCTAGTATGAATTGGCGATCAGAACGTATATGGATAGAATTTATAAGAGGATCTCGAAAAATCAGCAATTTCTGCTGGGCCTTTATCCTTTTTTTAGGTTCATTAGGGTTTTTATTGGTTGGAACTTCCAGTTATCTTGGTAGGGATTTGATAGCTTTATTTCCGTCTCAGCAAATAATTTTTTTTCCACAGGGGATCGTAATGTCTTTCTATGGGATTGCCGGTCTCTTTATTAGCTCCTATTTGTGGTGCACAATTTTGTGGAATGTAGGTAGCGGTTATGATCGATTCGATAGAAAAGAAGAAATAGTGTCTATTTTTCGTTGGGGGTTTCCTGGAAAAAATCGTCGAATCTTCCTACGATTCCTTATGAAAGACATTCAGTCCATCAGAATAGAAGTTAAAGAGGGTATTTATGCACGTCGTGTCCTTTATATGGAAATAAGAGGCCAAGGGGCCATTCCCTTGACGCGTACCGATCAGAATCTGACCCCACGAGAAATTGAGCAAAAGGCTGCCGAATTGGCCTATTTCTTGCGTGTACCAATTGAAGTTTTTTGAAAAATGAAGTTCAGAATGAATTTTGTTCGTAGCAAGAGGGATAAAACTGAAATGAAAGAATAGTCTTTTTTATAGACCATAGTAATAGTATAATAACTTAACTGGAATTTCTTCAGAATGCTCATTTGACCCAAAGCAGACGTATACGGAACAGCCAGAAAACTTTCTTTGTCCGAAATTTTGATCCGTATGTAAATCAACTGCACAGTAACAAAAAAAAGTGGATTCTTTGTTATTTTCTTTCTGTATTATTTCGAAATTCAAGGATTAACTAATAAATCACAAATCAAAAACTAAAAAACAGGGAATGGATTCATAATAGTATGCATATGACTTGTAATAGAACTTATGTTTGATATAAATATTAGTAGTGTAGAGAGTTAACGAATGAAGTGAGTTCATTAAAAAATAAAAGACGAAAAAATGGAAAAAAAGAAAGCATTCATTCCCCTTCTATATCTTGCATCTATAGTATTTTTGCCCTGGTGGATCTCTCTTTCATTTAATAAAAGCCTAGAATCTTGGGTTACTAATTGGTGGAATACTGGTCAATCCGAAATTTTTTTGAATGATATTCAAGAAAAGAGTATTATAAAAAAAGTTCTAGAATTAGAGGAACTCTTTCTCTTGGACGAAATGCTAAAGGAATACCCAGAAACACATCTACAAAAGCTTCGTATCGGAATCTACAAAGAAACGATCCAATTGATCAAGATGCACAATGAGGATCGTATCCATATGATTTTGCACTTCTCGACAAATATAATCTGTTTCGTTATTCTAAGTGGTTATTCTATTCTTGGTAATGAAGAACTTGTTATTCTTAACTCTTGGGTTCAAGAGTTCCTATATAACTTAAGCGACACAATAAAAGCTTTTTCTATTCTTTTATTAACTGATTTATGTATAGGATTTCATTCACCCCATGGTTGGGAACTAATGATTGGTTCTGTCTACAAAGATTTTGGATTTTCTCATAACGATCAAATTATATCCGGTCTTGTTTCCACTTTTCCAGTCATTCTTGACACAATTTTAAAATATTGGATCTTCCGTTATTTAAATCGTGTATCTCCCTCACTTGTAGTGATTTATCATTCAATGAATGACTGAAAAATATAATGTTTGTTACTTTGTACATAAGTAAAACATTCAAAATTGTACTTATTCCTTCTACCCATCGCGAAGGATGCCTCCTATATTCGAGTAACTTTATTTCAGTAAATAGCAGAATCATGGATAGGGAACTATACTAGGGACCTACCTAATTTTATTGTAGAAATTTTTGGGCTCAATGATTGGACCATGCAAACTAGAAATACCTTTTCTTCGATAAAGGAAGAGATTACTCGATCTATTTCCGTATCACTCATGATATATATAATAACTTGGGCACCCGTTTCAAATGCATATCCCATTTTTGCACAACAGGGTTATGAAAATCCACGAGAAGCAACCGGCCGTATTGTCTGCGCCAACTGCCATTTAGCTAATAAGCCCGTGGATATCGAGGTTCCACAAGCGGTACTTCCTGATACTGTATTTGAAGCAGTTGTTCGAATTCCTTATGATATGCAACTGAAACAAGTTCTTGCGAATGGTAAAAAGGGTGGTTTGAATGTGGGGGCTGTTCTTATTTTACCCGAGGGGTTTGAATTAGCCCCCCCCGATCGTATTTCTCCCGAGATTAAAGAAAAGATGGGCAATCTTTCTTTTCAGAGCTATCGTCCCACTAAAAAAAATATTCTTGTGATAGGTCCTGTTCCTGGTCAGAAATATAGTGAAATCACCTTTCCTATTCTTTCCCCGGACCCTGCGACTAAGAAAGATGTTCACTTCTTAAAATATCCCATATACGTAGGCGGGAACAGGGGAAGGGGTCAGATTTATCCCGACGGGAGTAAGAGTAATAATAATGTTTATAATGCTACAGCAGCAGGGATAGTAAGCAAAATAATACGAAAAGAAAAAGGAGGATATGAAATAACCATAGTGGATGCAGCGAATGGGCGTCAAGTGGTTGATATTATCCCTCCAGGACCAGAACTTCTTGTTTCAGAGGGCGAATCCATCAAACTTGATCAACCATTAACGAGTAATCCTAATGTGGGAGGATTTGGTCAGGGAGATGCGGAAATCGTCCTTCAAGATCCATTACGTGTCCAAGGCCTTTTGTTCTTTTTTGCATCTGTTATTTTGGCACAAATCTTTTTAGTTCTTAAAAAGAAACAGTTTGAGAAGGTTCAATTGTCCGAAATGAATTTCTAAATCTGGGGATTTATCAAATAAAGTTCGTAAAAAAAACCAAATTCTTGTTGGCAATTCTATAATTTAATTATGTATGATCAAAAAATTATGAAAAACTTTTTCCCTTGTTTTTTTTTTTTATTCTTTTTCGACCCTATTTCGGTAATTACTTGTACCGCATTACTAGTCATAGTATGGATATTATATTGTCAGGAAGACTATTTTACCTCTTCTTTATTTCTTTGTTTTTTACAATACAAATAGGAGCGGTATTATTATGATTATTATGTCACTGGTGCCAGATTGAAATGTCATTGAATGTGTCTATTTTTATTCTAATAGAATAAAAATAGAGTAGATATTAAAAATAAGATAAGTAAATGGAGAATAGAAAAAAAATGAAGGGAACAAAGGATTCTAGAAGGAATTATGCATCTTTCTAGTATTCGATACCAGAAAAATTCCTTTTCTTGTTCTGGTGTCGAAATAATAAACTAATGAATTATTCTTGATCCCGTTCGTCAAAGATCTCTATTCTTAGTTTCAATTTTTCCCGGTTTATCAGAACCTTTTTTTCGATTTATTACATAAGTAGTGAACAAATTCAATGAATTTTTCAATTCTATTTTATATTAAAATAACTATAGAAAATTCTATTAGTATATTTTAATCTATTTAAAGGGTTTGTGATATCTGATCGATAGAAATATAATATTGTTATATTGGGATTGTATCATCCAGAAAGAGGGAATCGAGTGATTCTCTCTTTCTTTTTTTCGCTTTGAAATGAAAGTATCGACCGATACGATCGCGAAAGAGATGGTCTGAATCAATTTTTTTTTTGAAGCAATTCAGAATCAGAAAGAAATGAAGTTTTTTGAAAAAATAGGAAAGATCCATTTTTTCATTTATATGAATAAATTAGTCTAATTCTAATTAGTAAGAGCTCAACGGGACCTACCCCCTCTTTTTTTCTGATTTGAGGGGGATCCTGTTGAGTTCTTACGCTTTCATGTCTCCAACTCAGTTCATCCGATTATTACAGAGATGAACCTAAGCCGGAATATGAACCATAAAAGAAAATACCAACTAAACCGATCACAGGAATACCAGTTACAGTACCGATTATCCAAAGAGGAATCCTTCCAGTAGTCTCGGCCATTTGTCCCACTTCCCTCCCCATTTCATCAAGTGGTCGTGCTAGAGACAGAAACAGTCATAGATAATTATGAGATGATATCCTTCCGAATGGGATAAGATAATTCGTACTATTATTTAGTATTTTCTTTTATTTAATTGAAGAAATAATTGGAAAATAAAACAGCAAGTACAAAAATGAGTAATAACCCCCAGTAAAGACTGGTACGATTCAATTCAACATTTTGTTCGTTCGGATTTGATTGTGTCATAGCTCTATAATTCGGATTAGGTTTATCGTTGGATGAATTGCATTGCTGATATTGACCCTAAAAAAGAAACGGTAGGTACAGCTAGTCCGTGAACAGTTAACCATCGCACTGTAAAAATAGGATAAGTTTTATCGATAGTCATTTGGTCCTCCTAAAAAGATCTACTAAATTCATCGAGTTGTTCCAAAGAATCAAAACGGCCAGTTATTAATGGAATTCCTTGTCGGCTCTCTGTAAAATACTCATTTGGACGAGGGCTTCCAAAAACATCGTAAGCTAAACCCGTGCTGACGAATAACCAACCTGCAATGAATAGAGAAGGTATAGTAATGCTATGAATGACCCAGTATCGAATACTGGTGATAATATCAGCAAAAGAACGTTCTCCTGTGCTTCCAGACATGCCGAGCTCCACATATTCTTGTACAGTCAAAAGGGGGATCGATTCCGTAAAAGATGAGATCAGTAAATGGAAATTAACTGAAATTTTATCTTTGTAAGATCGTCAATATTGTACCGAGGGTGTTTTTAGAGTATACCGAATCAGTATAGCTATCCTTCTTCTGACGCAGCAACGCAATTTCACAATAAGTATCAAAATGAAGCACTAAAACTAAATAATATAATTTGTTTCTTCTTTTCTTGCTGCTTGTCGATGTAGAATCATATACCATTCATTCAATAGAAAATTCTGAAAATGCCTGTCTGTAGTATTAAGGATTCTATCGGTTATTGGCTTCGGGCTAGAAAGCGAAGATTGGGTAAAATGTGAATCCGACTGGTTGGTTTATAATAATTTAGGAAGCAGATTCTAATAGTCCCAAAATTCAATGAAATTAGACGTGAAATCTCGAAATATTTCTTTTGTGTTTGTAGTTATATTTTTGTTTGAATCTTTTTTTATTTTAAGGAATTGGTTAGTCGTCCAGTAACAAGTAACAGTAGTACATAGGATTCGATGAACGAAACAGAACAACGAATAGAAGAATAATAAATATTCGTAATGCACGCATTATTGTTTTATATTAGACTCAAACGATCGTTCTTCAACTAATTAGAAGAATGTTTTTAATATGGAAAGAATAAGAATAAATGGAGAACCTAGTTTCGAGTGATCTGATCGTGCGATACTTTTTTTCTTTTTAAAAAAGATTTTATGGAAATGAACCCACTACATAAAATCTAATTAGTGGGAATACAATTTCATAAATAAAGGGCATTATAAGGTCATTCATTCTTCAGCGATTCAAAGAGCATTTCATTTTTGGAATCAAGTTACACAACATAGTTTATTTATTATTTTTCTTTTTTTTTTTTTTTTTTTCTTTCTAATTATTTAGAATCCATTTAATAGATTTATATATTTACTAGATTTATATATTAAATTATTGTTTATAAATTCTTTATAATAAGAATATTTGTTTTGAAAACTCAAGAGTTGTTCAATGAATCCCTTGATTCCGAATTGCGGGATAGAGAGACAGATGATGAATTGATTTCTTACCTATGTCACAAGATTTTTGTTAGTATCATCTATAATCATAATAATAGATGAATCAAAAACTTTCAATTGAATATATTTTTTCAATTAGTATTTTTACTTATCCATCCGCGTATCTTTCAAAAATAGAAACTTAGGGAAGTGCTTTATAAACATATGGATAAAAATAACGTATTTCATTTAGCCTCGTCATGCCTACTATCACTAGTTATTTCGGTTTTCTACTAGCAGTTTTAACTATAACCTCAGCTCTATTTATCGGTCTGAACAAGATACGACTTATTTGATTAAAATTCATTGAATGCACAATTCAAAAAAAAGAAAGATTTCGGTGTTATTCAATATATTCTATATATTGTAGAGTTCTTTACCTTGTCAATTCAATTTCGAATTCTTGGTCATTGAGATTCATGGGCAATACCGATTAATATTTTAAGGATAGATATTACCTCTCCTTTTCCTCGTTCAACTAAATTGAAATGATTGAAGTTTTTCTATTTGGAATCGTATTAGGTCTAATTCCTATTACTTTGGCTGGATTATTTGTGACCGCATATTTACAATACAGACGGGGGGATCAGTTGGACCTTTGATTAATTAACAGTTCTTTTTTTTGATTGACCCCCTACTTGCTTTATAGGAGGTAAAATTTTGATTTCTGTTGAATTATTTCAGTATCATTTTGATTTAACAACAACAAGAATCGAATCACGCTCTATAGGATTTGAACCTACGACATCGGGTTTTGGAGACCCGCGTTCTACCGAACTGAACTAAGAGCGTTTTATTATCAAACTAAAAGCAACCCGAATATATCTTCGATACATATATTATCATAGAGAATATCATAAAATTAAATAAAAAAAGATTGATTCGATATATGTATGTTCAATTTTTATGGATCTCAATTGATTCCTCGTTACTGTTCAGAAGATAAGTAATAGGTAGGGATGACAGGATTTGAACCCGTGACATTTTGTACCCAAAACAAACGCGCTACCAAGCTGCGCTACATCCCTTTCAATTGGTCTACAGTGTTATTGTAGAGAATCCCTGTCTTGTTTTCCACATTTTTTATTTATTTCCTCCATTGGTATACACAAATTATCTTGCCATTTCTTCTTTTTTGTCTCATATCATATATAAAATATAATAAAAATAATAAAAAGACTTATATACGTATGAAATAATAAATATTAAATCCGCCGTAAAGAAAAATGAATATTTGGGGTGGGGCGGAAAGCTACATATTTTTTTTAATAAAAAAGGGAATATCTACCGAATTGAACTGTTGTACATTTCAATTTGAATTAGGAATTCCGCGGACAATACAAGCGGTTATTAACTATATATACATTTGATGGTATGTAATACCAGTATGTATTACAAATTACTATAAAGTAGGAGGGTTTTCAATGCGAGATCTAAAAACATATCTCTCCGTGGCACCGGTAGTAAGTACTATATGGTTCGGGGCTTTAGCGGGTCTATTAATCGAGATCAATCGTTTATTCCCGGATGCGTTGGTATTCCCGTTTTTTTCATTCTAGTTATTGACTTGGGAAGGGGTGAAGAAGATTAGAAAAACAATCAAATATCTTTGACTAATCCCCTTCCCCCTTCTTTTTTTTAGAGTTTTTAGACTTAGAATAAGTTAGAAAGAATCAAAATGGATTCAACCTCAGTCAAACTCGGACGCGGCGCCAGGTTCAAATTTAATTAATAAAAGAGTGAGAACGAAAATGAAAATGTGATGGCTAGGGCAACAATATCATACAAAATACTTAAATGAAAAAACTGTACTGCGATTCTAAATTTAGAAATTATTGTATTACTATATTTTAATATTTGATTGTAACGAAATCTTTCATAATTTTATTTCGAGTTACCAATTTTTCTTTTTTTCTTCATTTTGGATCGGAAAATGGAAGAGTTGCGTGAATCAAAAATCCAAGGGAGGTTCATGGCCAAGGGTAAAGATGCCCGAGTAACTGTTATTTTGGAATGTACTCGTTGTGTTCGAAACGGTGTTAATAAGGAATCAATAGGGATTTCCAGATATATTACTCAAAAGAATCGACACAATACGCCTAGTCGATTGGAATTGAGAAAATTCTGTCCCCGGTGTTACAAACATACGATTCATGGGGGAGATAAAGAAATAGATCGAACCGATCGGCTGTGTGTCACCCTTTTCCAATCCAAGGAAGATGAAAAATTACATATATTAGACATATTTTAGATTTAAATATAAACAAACCAAATCCTATTTCGATCGGATCTAAAATGATTTAGAATTAAGAAATAGGATTTTCGGGATAAGGAATAAAAAAACCATGGATAAATCCAAGCGACTCTTTCTTAAATCCAAACGATCTTTTCGTAGGCGTTTGCCCCCGATTCCATCGGGGGATCGAATTGATTATAGAAACATGAGTTTAATTAGTCGATTTATTAGTGAACAAGGAAAAATATTATCTAGACGGGTAAATAGATTGACCTTAAAACAGCAACGCTTAATTACTATTGCTATAAAACAAGCTCGTATTTTATCTTTGTTACCTTTTCTTAATAATGAGAAACAATTTGAAAGAAGCGAGTCGACCGCTAGAACTATTGGTCTTAGAACCAGGAATAAATAGACTTAGCTTACTCTTTAATTGAATTAAAATTCTAATCCAAACTCAACCGCAGATTGATTCTTTGTTCGAAAAATCCGAAAATCTAGATTCGATTGTCGTGTCGTAAGAAAAAGAAAGAATAGTGGAAGAAGAATAAATCGTTTTTTTTTTATTGAACATATTTGCTCATTTTGACCACTTTATCATATTTTATCATACTAATTTCTACTCTACCTTCTCGGAGTTCATTCTCCAGAGAACTCCATTTTAAGCATTCCGCTGGATTCTTTGCAATCTTCGTATTTTATGATCTCATTGGAAATCATATAAAGACAATTTCTATTTAATATCGCGATTTGGGCAAGTATTTTACGATTAAGAAGCAACTGCCTCTTGTACAGATTGTGTATGAATCTACTATAACTGTAGTCTACCTTATTAGATCGAATTACTGCATTTATTCGAGCGATCCACAACTGTCGAAAATTTCTTTTTTGCCTACCTCTATCCCGATAAGCTGAAGCCAAAGCTCTTATTTTCTGTTGAGTAATAGTTCGAGTAAGTCTTGAATGAGCCCCTCGAAAGCTTGATGCAAATAAACGAATTTTTGTTCTACGTCTCCGAGCTATATATCCTCGTTTAATTCTAGTCATTGAATAAATGAAACTTTGATGAATAACTAATGGATTTCCTTTCTTTCAGTTATTCCTTTCTCCTTTCCTAGTCTATTAATAACAAAACGTATTTTTCCAATGTATAAAATAAAAATTCCAATGGCTTTTGCTACTATAACCTTCCCGACCACTATTTCTTTTTTTGTTCTAATCACCCCAAAATACGAAATAGTATTTTTACTAGGTATAAAAAACAAAAATAGAGTAAATAAATAAAAATAGAAATGGATAAAGAAATAGTGGGTTCCTTCGTTTCTATGGTTACTTCTTAAACGGTGAGGTCCTCTCTATACACCGGAGCTCCTTCTTTTATTTCATCAATGTTATTGTTAACTTGTACAGTTCACCCTCTTTGGCTCTACCCATGAATTATCTAGTAATCGGTCTTTCACAACGAGATCTACCTATACAGTAACGGTATTTAATTATGAAGATTGGTTGGGTAGCTGACCCTCTTAGTCCGTTCTTGGAAGAATAAGGCTATAATCCTTCTGTTAAATAGGATTTCCTCTGCTTAATGGATAAGCATTTGTTACCAATGGGGAATTCTTTCTCATCTAAAATTGAAAATAGAGATGATTGGATTTGCACCAATAGAAACCATAAATTTGATACACAATAAAAGGATACGATAAATCTTTGTTTATTTATTTTCGGTAGTGAACGGATTTCTTCCATTCATTCTATCCTATTCACTGTACTTATAACA
>NW_026124162.1:12500-20000 GCF_025177605.1 Cucumis melo
GGAGTTGAAGTTACCAAATTCTGAGGAGTCGGTATTAATTTATGCCTAATTGCTCCACATATAGTTCCTCTAACCATATTTTCTAAACGAACTAGAGCCAATCCGAATTGATCTTGTAAGAGATCCGCAACAGAACGAATCCGTTTATTTTTCAAATGATTCATATCGTCAAGTGTACCCATTCCAAATTTAAGTCCAATCAAATGATCTGCAGCTGCCAATATATCTCGCTGTAACAAAAATGTATTGTTCTCAGGTATATCAAGATTAAGTCTCTGGTTCAGATTTCGTCGACCAATCCTTCCTAATTCACATCTTTGTTGAAAGAATTTCTTTTGTAATTCCTTACATAAGGATTCAGAAAATACCGGATCTCCGCCTACACAAGAAAATTGTTGATAAAACTCCAAAATGGCATTTTCTTTTGATCTAATTTTTTTTTTCTCCTTATCATTCAGGAAAGACAAAAAAATTTCAGGGTAGCAAACATTCTCGAGAATTTCTCTTAGATTCGAACCCATAGCTGATGATAGAACTAGAATAGATATTTTCTGTTTCCTACTCACACGAGCCCATATCCTTGCTTTTCGATCAATCTCTAATTCTAATCTTCCTCCCCAATCAGATATTATGGTGCCGGTATAGACCGAAATTCCGTTATGGTCCAATTCTGACCGGTAATAGATACCGGGGCTTTGCAATATTTGACTGATGACAATTCTGTATAGTCCATTTACTATAGAAGTTCCCAGGGAATTCATTAGAGGAATGTTTCCAATCAAAATTGTTTGTTCTTGCATATCCCTACGGGTTTTCCAAATTAATCCTGCGGATACGTATAATTCAGAAGAATATGTGAGTGATTCATATACAGCATCTCTTTCTTTTATCAATGGTTCTACCAATTTATATGTTTCCACAAATAATTGAAATTCAATTTCTTGATCTGTATCTTCAATTTTTGGAAACTTAGAAAGTTCTTCTGTTAAGCCATGATCAATGAACCTACAAAACCCTTCAAATTGTATCTGATTAAACGCAGGTATTGTAGACATTCTCTCATTTCCACCCCCAAGCATTTTATTTATTTCCCATTTATAAAAAAAAATCCCATTATTTGCTTAAAATGGATCGATCTAGCAATGATGGAATTTATATTATGTTTACTGAATCACATGAAATTTTACCTAACTTCATAGGTGTAATAGATGTAATGCATGAAATACATATGAACGTAGGAATAAAGAGACTTTGATACTCAAATTAAATTGGAATTTGCAACAACTACAAATGAATTGGTAAATTCTATTTAGAATTATGGAGTTTTGTATAAAATATCTATATCAAAACAAAAGTGAGTCAATTTCTACCATTATTATGATATTCCAATCGGATTGGGTACTATAAATAGATTCGGGATTTGATCTGAAGAAACAATATAGAATTTTTTTTATTTAACAACATGGAACTTTTTCGTAGATTTCACTGTTAAAAAAAATTCGCATAGAAGAGAGATATTTTACCTATACCTATATTTTTTTTAGTAGAATTCGTAGAATGCGATTGAAGTATGTATAAGGACTTGTATTTATTAATAAACATGTGCAGATATATATATATAGTTAGTTATATATATCGCCTCCTTTATTACAGTTCTATGGGGAACATCACATGTCGTACTCTATCAAAAATTTATATTTTCTATTTAATGATAATGAAAAAAAAATTCTAAAAACAGAATTCCGAACATTTCCTATAAACATCTTATATATATATAAGATATTAGATTTAGATAATAGTAATCGTTTATGTTCTGGGGTTTACATATACTCATAATCGCTATTAAAATTGTCATTAATAAGGATTTTTTTATGGTTATGGAAACGAATCAATACGGATGGATTAGTAATGATTAGTTATCTATCAATTTTTATTTATTTAGGTAAGGTATCCATTTTTGGATTGTTTTCTTATATCATTAGGGAAACCGAATTTGCAATTTCAATCCAAGAATCATTTATGAATTCACAGTCAATAGTTAAAGTTAACGGTTCCCATTTGTCCTGATTTTTTGCTTTTGTGAATGAAAATCCACATTTTTTTTTCAATAGAAAAAGCAAAGTTTTGCGGTTTTTCGTTTTAGATATTGTGTGTTGTAAGATACTATCTATCTAAGAGATAGAGCCAATCCAATATTTTGTATCGTTTTGGCGGCATGGCCGAGCGGTAAGGCGGGGGACTGCAAATCCCTTTTTCTCCCCAGTTCAAATCCGGGTGTCGCCTCAGCAACAAACAAAAGAATCAAAATACCCTCTTCTGTTTTGCTGATATAACTTTATCATTTTTTTTAGAAGAAAAGCATCTTTAGATTTGCTTGATTCTAAGCATCGTTGGGGTTCTCTAAAATGTTATAAATCCTTGCGTATAGGTTTCGTTTCCAGAATTTAGTAGAGTAATGAAAAATAATCGTTAAATCTTGAGATGATAGCCCTTCGACTACTAATGTAGTGTCTACTCATTGGGTCTTGAATTAGGGAATATAATTTCATTTTTCCTTACGGAAAGGAGGAAGATACTTGATATACGGACTCATGAAAGTATCTGAGTACTCGAGCATTCAATCAATATTATATTGAATGAATAATTGGCTTTTTTTTTTATTTTAATCTTAAAAAAAGAACTTATTTCTTTTCGATAAGCTCTAACCACGCATGTAATAGGCCATCCCATCTTCCGATTGTCTCTATGAAACAATCGGGGGGACAGTAAAGATTAGATCAAATGAGAAAGGAATAATAGTAGGGTTATGTGATAGATACTATCTTGATTCTCTATTTTGAGACTTTTTACTTAATGTAATGAAATGCAGGACAACAAAAGAAAGACTAGGTCTTATTATTCCTACATGTTACTAACATTCTTTTGATACTTCCAAGAGTTTTTCTGCCTCTTTTATTTATTTGTACTGAATTTTTTCGATTATACTAGAAATCATATAATAACTTGGGATAATTCGATTTTTTGTATTGTTTCATCAATGGTGTTGTGCCCGAATCTCTTTTTGACTATGCGCTAGTGATTCCACTATTATTAGTGAATAATAATTATTAGTGAGCAATAATGGAATAATTCTTTTATATTCATAGAGATAGGGGACATAATTCACATGGATATGGTAAGTCTCGCTTGGGCTGCTTTAATGGTAGTCTTTACATTTTCTCTTTCCCTCGTAGTATGGGGAAGAAGTGGACTCTAGAAGTACTACTAATTGAAAAATAAAACTGTATTGTTTTTGGTTTATTTTATAGATCGTTCTGCAAAACTTTTTTTCTTTTATTTTGAAAAGTAAAAAAAAAAAGAGTTCGGATTATAAGTTTTTAAGTGGATCCATACTTTCAACACGAAAGAACATAGACATAGTGGTTGTCCAATGAGATACTACGCATAATAATATACTACCTCATAATAAGATAGTACCTCGGGGTAGCCACCCACATATTACGTGCTTACCACTTCTTTTATTTATTATTATTAGTATTTTAGTTATTTTCAAAATAGGATTTTTTCTTGTTTTAGGGAACTCATTTCATATCATGCTTCAAACGTTAAATAAAAATGGGGTTTGCTAATTCTTTTCGAAATCCGAAGATAAAAAGTTCCCATGGAACCGAACTCCTGGATCATCTGTCAACTGCTCAATCAATTACTTCTTTCGAATGCTAAAAAAAAATTAGTGGCCTTTCGATTATTTGATTTCAGATTCATTCTAATCAACATGAATTATGAAGCAAAGAAATAGAATTGGGCCACTATGTATATTAGATTAATATTACATATATGTAATTGATATGATATCTATATATAAATAGAAAGATATATATTGTATATTCATCTATATTCAAATTGATCGATATTCAACCTCTATTTTTATAGAGTACAATTTTATATTTATACACTTCAATAACAATAATAGATAGTATGGTAGAAGGATTCATATATTTCTTTCTACCATACTATCGGATCTTATCGAATACTTCTCTCGTAGAATACTGATAATTCTAGTCCGCCAATTTCATTTAAGACGCGAAATTTTAATGCTTTTCATTTTTCTTATCTTCAATCATTGATAAGAACTAAAACGTCAAGGTTAATTCAAATTAATCACTTTGACTGATTGTTTTTACGTATATTATAAGTAAAAAGGCGGTCGGAACTAGAATGAACAGTGCAGTAGCAATAAATGCGAGAATATTTACTTCCATAATATCATCGTTTCATTTTTTATTCGCAATAACTCGGGATTTAATCCCATAGAGATGATAAATGTTTCGCTTGTAAATTCAAGGGGATGCGTTGCATCTCGATGATATCGAATCGTATTAAAATATCATGAATAACAATATCGGAGCTATCAAATCGATTCATCGTCGAGAATTGAATAGTATAACATAGGAAGATCTTTTATCCATACCGAATTTAAACAAAATGGGATTCCTGATGCAATCAAGAATTTCGTTACTTTTTTTTATTTATAATTTTTTGCATTCTTTCTTTTCTATAATCTACTGCCCTCTTATTCAATGCAATCATCTGATGAAGTCTCATCAGACTACCTTTACCCTTACATTGTTTATAAACAAACTCAAGCAAAGAATAGCAGCGAAATTCAAAAAAGGAAAAGGAGGTAGGTTCGAACTAAACTCCTTCCTTTTTTTGTACTTATAAAATCTTCTTAAAAAAAAGAAATAAAAACGAAACTTAAACTTTCAAAAATTCTTAATTACCTCACTAAGAGAGATAGATGGGATCCTTGTTTGTATTAATATCCTCTTTCCTTGAATTAGTAGTGGGACGTATATATCAAAAGTTAAGTGTTAAATTTTAATAAGATAGATTATTTCAAATTCAAATTAGTAATTGAATTTACTAATTGAGGTTACAAAAAATCGGAGCCAGAACGGATATATTTTGCTTTCAGACGAAAAATTAGATCAAAGTTTACTATGTAAACTTTATTTTGTATCGTCCAAATTCCCTTTATGTATGTGCTTTCCGGAAACGTATAGTACTCTATTTCATTAGAAAAATCGGGCGTAATCAACTAGACCCAGTACGCCTTCGAATCCTGAATATGATGCTACCAATAATTGTGGTAATTCACATATGGCACATATGTCTTTCTCCCATCAATTAGTACTCGTTGAAGAAATCAAAATTCCCATATTTTTTTGTTGAAAAATGTGGAAAAAAAATAAGAGAGATCCCGTTTGGAATAAAATTCAGTTATGTTATTTGTTCTCTCTTTCACAGGAAAGGAAGAGATTAATTGATGTATTTTTTTTTTATTGGATTTGGATCCATCGGGACTGACGGGACTCGAACCCGCAGCTTCCGCCTTGACAGGGCGGTGCTCTGACCAATTGAACTACAATCCCAGGGAAATAAAGTGTACAACATATGTTGTTGATTTAATTTCCTTCAAACCTTTCTATGTAGATTTTTGATTCGAATTGTCATATTCTACCAGACAGAGACGCGAGTAATAAAGTAATAGATTGATATGCGCGGAGACATGGACTTTAGTGTGAGAAGCATGGATTAATATTTATTTTTTCGTTATTGTAAAATTGATTGATTATCAATCTGTCAATGAATAAAAAAAGAGTTTTTTTTTTTATTCTTTCATATCAAGTCAAGTATTTCTGTAGAAGGACAAATAGGTTATATCATTTTATGGTGGATACGCGATATATTGGGCCGAGCTGGATTTGAACCAGCGTAGACATATTGCCAACGAATTTACAGTCCGTCCCCATTAACCGCTCGGGCATCGACCCGGGAAGAATCAATTCCAAGCTTGTTGATAATCCATGATCAACTTCCTTTCGTAGTACCCTACCCCCAGGGGAAGTCGAATCCCCGCTGCCTCCTTGAAAGAGAGATGTCCTGGACCACTAGACGATGGGGGCATACTTGCCCGACTGCCATCATACTATGATCATAGTATGAATAGTTTTTTGAAATTGTCAATATAAAATAAATATAATGGACTAATATGATGCAATTCGACGTATTTTTCTTTCTTTCATTATTCCATCGAAATTTTTTTATTTGTGATTTCTATTTATGAATCGTTCATTCTAATCACCATTCCCCATATAATTCTATATAGAAATTATTTTATTTTAAATTGCATTTTTTTTTATTTATTTCATTTAAATAATATACATAAATTTGCAAATTGGAATATATAGTTATATTACTTATATTATAGAATATCAAATGAAAATAGTGATTAGTAGTGATTAGAGGAAACCTCTAAAATAAACAAAAATAATAAATATTAGAAAAAAAAATATTCTTTTTTTATTTTATTCTTTTTTTATTTAAATAATACGAAGGCTAGTACCCTTCGGGAATTGGTCTGCCATATGCTATAAACAGGATTAAACTCCATTTCTCATACTTTCACTCATTGATTCACTCATTGTTAAGATTAGGTTAGGTATATTTCGATCTCACACTAAGCCAAGAAATTAAAAAACGATAAATTTTGAAATCTGGGGATAGGGATCAACAAGTTATTGAAAATTTTTTTCTCGCCAAATAGAATTGCTTTATCAATGATTCGGTGAATGTATCTATGTTCAATTCGTGTGTGTACATGTATGAATCAAATTCATTTCGTTAGGATGGGGCTCATCAATTTAATTAGGGATCGGTCGTATGATGAAACAATTCATTGCATTGATCAAATCCAATATCAAAAAACTATTTTACCTATACTCATTAGATAAATCCAATTTTTCGTTACTCAATGAGCGACTATGTAGATAAGATATATTTATGTACATATCTTATTATTTATAATTTATAATAATTATATACACTCAACTCATCGTGGCTAGTGTCTGACTCAGAAATTGAATCAAATAGGCCTTTTTAACTCAGTGGTAGAGTAACGCCATGGTAAGGCGTAAGTCATCGGTTCAAATCCGATAAGGGGCTTTGGCTTTTTTCATAAAACTCCAGCCGTAGTATTCATATTTGATTGAGGGGAGAATAGACGACATATTGTTTTTTTTTTTGTAATAAAAAAAGTACAAACCCTATCATTTTAATTTCATTTTTTTATAAAAAAGTTATCTTTAATTATACCAAGTTATTATTATAATGAATAATATAATAGTAATTATAGTTAGAAACTCAAAATTAGAAATTATATAGTGACACATTTTTTTATTATTTTGATTCTAGAATTTCTAATTCTAGAATTTATATATTTTCTTATTCTATAGAATATATAAATTCTATTATTTTATTCTAGATTCTATTCTAATCCTTAGAATAGATTCAAATAATCTATCATGATTCTAATGACTCATCATAAGTTGTTTCCTTGAATTCCAAAATATTCCTATTTTTCATTATTCCAATCAATTATAAAGATTCGAAATCAACAAAAAAAAAAATAAAAAGTAAGTGGACCTAACCCGTTGA